>NC_057814.1:508674451-508677915 GCF_018294505.1 Triticum aestivum
TAAAAAAAACTATTATAATTTTAACAAATTAGGAAAACATGTGCCCTAATAAAAAACAATTAAAAGTATGACCCCGTCGGCCTCACTAAAGCCGAAAAGGCACTCTTCGATCTCGCTTAGGCCAAAGAGTAGTCTTCGGTCTCACTTAGGCTGAAAATGCACTCTTTGGTCTCGCTTAGGCCGAAGAGTGGCAGAACTGAGCTAAAGAGCTCTTTGATTTTTGCTAGGCCAAAGTTGCATGGCCATCAGCCTAAACTAGACCGAAGAACCTTCTTCGGCTTTCCCGTGATCGAAGAGTCCTTTTTCTTTTCTTTTCTCCGTCCACAAGGTTGTCTTTCTACCCTTAACCAATTTAGCATTACTGCTCTTTTTTCTAATATACTTTTCTTTTTTTAAATATTTAGTTTGCTTGTTCGTAGTAATATTATTCTCGCATCACATCGCATTGTTTCTTCTCTCTCCATTTGAATAGTATTATTTTGATGTACAATGACATTTTTTAATATGGGTTGAACATTCATAAACTATGAATATTTTTTAGTACACAATGAGCATATTTGGATCACATGATTAAACATTTCTGAAATACACGATGAATATATTTTTAATACACGATAATGTGTTCTGAATACGGGTTGACCATTTTCTTAACACGATGAACATTTTCAGGTTACAAGATTAATTATCAAATATAAGATGATCACTCATATTTATTTCTCTTCTTCTATTATCCTTACTATTTATATGGTTTTCAGCCCCGTTTTTCTCATAAACGGGGTCAGCTTGTTCAGATTTTGGACCCGGTTTTCCTTACATGAATATTTGTTTTGTAAGATGCAAATATTTACATGTTTATTTTAAAAAAGGAAGCTAAAATGTAAAAAATACGAAAATATTAGAAAACTAAATGTATAAAAACATGAAAAATATTTAAAAAGCAACGAGAATGCTGAATTGGTTATGGCCGGGAAGACAACCCGGTGGACGAAGAAAGAAAAAAAAGGACTCTTCGATCACGGAAAAGCCAAAAAAGTGCTCTTCGGCCTGGTTTAGGCCACGGCTGTGCAACTTCGGCCTGGCAAAAATCGAAGAGCCGGTTCTGCCACTCTTCGGCCTAAGCGAGACCAAAGAGTGCCTTCCGAAGTCCACTCTTTGGCCTAAGCGAGACCGAAGAGTGCCTTTTCGGCTTTAGTGAGGCTGACGGGGTCATACTTTAAATTTTTCGAATTAGGGCACACATTTTCCGAACTTGTTAAAAAAACAATATAAAAAAAAACCCCAAGCGCCTCAGCGCGCATTTTGGGCCAGCCCAAGTGGGGCTGGGCACTCATATTTTTTTTTTCATTTTTGATTGTTTTGTTTTTTAATCTAAGAACTGTTCATGAATCTCGAATTTGGAAAGAAAATTTTGGGATTTCAAAACTGTACACGAATTTGATTCTTTTCCATGAGTTTGTAAAATGTTTGGAATTTCAAAAAATATTTATAAATTCTGAAAACATGTTCACAATTTCAAAAATTGATCATGAATTTCAAATATTTTTTATCGATTCAAAAAATATTCACTAATTAAAAAAGTTCATAAATACAAAAAAGTTTGTCAATTGAAAAAATGTTCATGAATTTCAAAAAATGTTTACCAGTTCAAAAAGTGTTCACGAATTTCAAAGATGTTTGCCATTTTAGAAAATGTTCATATAGTTTAAAACTACGTTCATGATTTAAAAAAAAATTCAAAAAACGCAATTCTAAAAAATGTTCACGAGATTAAAAAGGAAAAAATGAAAATAAGAAAAATAAAAACACAAAAGAAAGAGAATAATAAAAATAAAGAAAACCCAGAAAAAAACAAAAGAAAAAGAAAAACCCGGTCCAGGGAAGATTCTAGAACCTTGCTGAGACCGGTGGAAGAAAAAAAACAGCCAGTTTTTTCTTTTGAGACAAAAAAAAACAGCCAGTTGCACACCCTGTTCTACTTCCCGTGTGGAACGGAAGTGGGTCGGCCCAGAAAAGAGCAGACGAACACGTGGTGATACGCGGTAGGTCGCTATTCAACGACCTACGCGCGGATTATGGGCATTTCCTATTTGGCGCCAGGCGCCTGTGGCATCCGTAAATGGGCCGGCTCATCTAGGCGCCGGTAGACATTTTCCTTTTTGAAAATTCTATGCACTTTTAAAAAATTTCAACAGTTTTGTTTCACATTGATGAACTTTTTGAATATCGATGAACTTATTTGAAATTTGATGAACATCTTTTTGAAAATGGATGAACTTTTTTTTATTTATGAACTTCTTTTTCAGTTCAATGAACTTTTTCTAAAAATACATGAAATTTTTCTGAATTTCTATGAGATTTTTTCAAATTTAATGAACTATAAAAAATAATGAACTGTTGCTAAATTGGATGAACTTTTTTCAATTTGAATGAACTTGTTTGCAAATTTATGAACTTTTTTCATAATTGATGAACCTTTTTTAAAGATATGAACTTTTTCTTCAAATGGATGAACCCTTTTTCTTTAAATCTTTAAACCTTTTTTGATTTCATTTTTTTTTCGTGACAATTTTTTTTTAAAAAAATTGGGGCAGCACGATAGTGGGCCGACCCATGCTAGCAGCGCTGCAGGCGCCGGATCGTTAATGGGCGCCTGCAGCGCTGTATAGGAGCTCCCCGGATTAGGAGGTGCAGTAAAAATATCCTTGAAAAATTCAAAAAGTTACATCGATGTCCGGTGGGTCGACCGTCTTCGTCCTCCCAAACAGGCTGATCGTGTGTCACTCGATGGGCTAATCGCGTGCCGGTCTAACGTTGGGCGAACATGTTGTTGATCTTGGACCCTGTTTCTCAGAAAGAAAAATCAAGGCCACGTATTCTGACGGACCAACACGGAACAACAACAAATTCAAGAGAAATCTCAATTATTTCTCACATGCCTTATGCGAGCATCTGAGGGCGGAACGCGTGACAGATATGAGGCCGGAGGATCAAACTATGAAGAGACGATGTCATCGCCGTCGCGCCAAGAAAACATGCTAAGGGCATTTCCAACGCGAGCCCTCAAAATGGCGAAACTATTTGATCAGACTCGTCCACATGCAAGAATACGAGAGTCGGCCATCTAACCTTAGAGCATCTCTAGTAGACCCCACAAAAAGCCCCGACCCGCAAAATAACCGTCAAAATAAGGGTCGGCGCGCAAAATCCCGCCTGAACAGACCCTGCAAACGCGGCCGGCCCGCAAAATTTTTGAGGGGCACGGCAAAAACTTGACCCTAACCCGCGAATACGCGGCCCCCCCCCCTTCCCGGCCCGTCGGTGCACTGCATATAGCAGGAGCGGTTGGTGGGGAGGACATTTCAGCCCGCGCTTTTCCCCACCTACCACCTTACCTCTCCCCTCGCCCCGCCCCCCACGATTCCGGCGAAAGTAGCCGGCGGGATCACGCCGAAAGGCCGCCACAC
>NC_057814.1:508678159-508683406 GCF_018294505.1 Triticum aestivum
GGAAAGTTGCAGATCTGCGGTCCTTCGTTGCGGGCGGCCGGATTTGGCTTTTCCGGCCGCCGGTGGCTGCGTCCAGCGATGGAGTGGTCGGGGAGCACCTCGCGCAGCCTCGGCAAAGTCCCATCGCCGCATTTAGGTACGGGTTCGCCCTGTCGCCACCGCCGATAGTTTGCGGGCATGGATTCGGCCGGCCATCCGCCGGGCTCGGCGCTCGCGCAGAGGCTCTGTGGATCGCCGATTCCGCTCATACAGTGCGACGACTGCACGCGGACAGTGCTGCGGCTAACTTCGGGCAAGTCGAAGCACCCGGATGGGTGTTCTTCAAATGCGAAAACGGCGGGGTACGTGTTGTTTTCATTCGGCTTTGGCATCGCATTCTTTGGTTCAATTGCGATAGCTCATTTCAAACATCATCATGTGTATAGGAAGATGGATGCTCATTTTGGTTTTGGGAAGGCGAATACATTGATTTATTGATAGAAAGAAACTTAATAGACGTTCGTGCACTCCTTAGTACAATCAAAGGCAATGAAACGGCTGCCTGCGCACTGCAACTAGAGGGAAAGCAACGTCTACTTCTTTAGAACCAAAGAAGAAGAATGAAGAATGCAAAATCAAGAATCCACAGATCAACAATGAATGCATGGAGAAAATATTGGTGCCACTAGTGGGTGCAGTTATGGAAGTTGGAAATCTTCTAAAATGCATAATTGTGGTTATTGTTTTCTTTGGTCTTGCTATTCTAGCAAAGATTTGGTGATGACCTATGTATCCAATGTTGTTGAAAAAGCAAAGAAATGCATTATCTTGTGTCAAATTGAGATGCAAATTTAGGATTTGCGGGCCGGCAGGAGCGGCGCAAGACCAGACCCCGCAAACTGACCCGTAAAAGAGCATATTCCGCGAATATCCTTTTATACGGGTCCGTTTTGCGGGGTCTGTCTCTGCGGTCATCTGCGCCGGCCCGCAAAACCGTTTTTCCGCGAACTGCAAACGCGTTTTGCGGGTCGGGATTTTGCAGGGTCTGTAAAAGATGCTCTTATCCCCTAAATGTCCATGTTTTTCTTCTTATGTCCACAACATTTAAAATAAGTATAGAAAATAACACAATTCATCCGCAAAGAACATTCAAATATCACTAATACAACAATACTTCAAATGCAAATATTACATCTAAGATAACCGGATGTTCTACAAGTTTTTTGAATTCAACGATACGCGAGAATCCGCACATGTTATCCCACACACTGTCTTGAACTTCATAAAAAAAAGAGAAAAGTATGTTTTTGGTCCCTCAAGTTCCCAAAAAGTACAGACTTGGTCCCTCAAGATTTTTTGGTATACATTTGGTCCCTCAAGTCTCAAAACCGGACAAGTTTGGTCCTAAACTAGATTTTGACCCCGTTGACCGGGTTTGACCGCCACAAAACCGCCCGATGAACAGTAAATTCGAGTTAAAAAATACTTAAAAAAACTGAAATTTTTTGGGGTCCGCATGTAAGCATATTGGCCACAAAAAAATTCAGATTTTTTTGAAGTTTTTTTAAAACTCGAATTTACTGTTCATCGGGCGGTTTTGTGGCGGTCAAACCAGGTCAACGGGGTCAAAATCTGGTTTAGGACCAAACTTGTCCGGTTTTCAGACTTGAGGGACCAAATGTATACCAAAAAATATTGAGGAACCAAGTCTGTACCTTTTGGAAACTTGAGGGACTAAAAACATACTTTTCTCTAAAAAAAATGTATGAACATAAATGAGGCCGTTAGGTGCGGAAAGGACGGCCACGTGTCAATTCTTTTTAACGACACACAGGTGTAAGCTGAGAGTTTTTCTTAGAATATACCAAAAAATTTGCGTATACCGAGAGTATTTTAACATGCACTCAGCGTAGTGCCTAAGCCGAGCCTGCTTTTGTTGCCGTGTATTTTATTTACGCACTCGGCTTACACTCGGTTTATTGGGAAGGAATAGGCAACTTTTTTTTTCTCGAATACAACTTTTGATTTTCTTGTAGTTTCTGGAGTACAACATTTTTCTATTTTCCCCTGGAATTTATTTATTTATTTTCAACGACTTTTTCTTAAGAAAAAAGGGAGTCAAACTCCACGTTAAGATTTATCTTAAGTCTTTTTAGGGGTATCTTAAGCTTCTTCTGAGCTGCCTCGGTATCGATGCTCCATCCTTTCAAGGCTTTTTTTTTTGGCGGAAAAAGGCTTTCATTAACCTTATGGTGCTGTGGTTCCAAGTTGGCTATCCCTCGCGCCGCCGCGCATCTCCCCCGCGTAGCTGAGCCAAACATGCGGATAAGCTGCTCCTCGTCTCCCCCGCGTAGCCGAGCCGCTCCCTCTCTCTTCCTTGCCTATCCCTCGCGCCGCCGCGCATCAGGAGCGTCTTCTCCAGCTCCGGCCACCCTGCTTCTTCTCCGACCACCCCTCCGTCACGCTGGGCCCACATGGCAGTGACTGGATGTCGCCGAGACCGTGAGGACCGCCGGTTCGCACCGAGCTTCGCGCCTGCCGGTCCGGTCCCCGAAATCAGGACCGCCGCACTGCTCGGTCCGGTCCGGCTCGGACCGCCGGCGGCCGGTCCAAACGACGGCTCGGACCGGGACCGGACCGTGTCCACCCACTTCCAAGCATCCACTGCTGTAGCCTGTAGCCCGCCAGCGAGTTTTTTTTTGTTGGTTCTACAAAAGTCAGAGGCCAAACTGATCCCCATGTGATATAGGCAGTTGCTGAAGTTTTGTTTAAAAGAGTCCACCTTGCATTTCCATGCAACCGACTCACCATGTGCTGGAAGCAGCATACTCCATGAGCAAATCAAGAACTTGATTCAGCAACCACCCGGTTTATATTAAAAAAGAGCCGGAAGCCAAGAACCATATGCGCATGCAAGAGGCAAAAGACAGCCCACTCCCATGCATGTTTACGGATGAACGTCGTGACCTGTCAGGCACACGGAACACGCAAGAACATTCCCATCACAATTATCACGGAAGTTAAGCTCGCATCTTAATCCCAATTATAATGGTGCCAACAATATCAAAGCTATCCTAATGTACAATCATACACTCATACCTCGCTGGCTACAACATGCTTGTACCTCATCAAGACAAACCGGGACAAGAAAAGGACGATTTCACTGAACGAGAACACCGTCACAATTAGACTCCAGCAGCCTCCATGTTCTATACCAGCTAAATCACAACATGCTGGTCAATTATCGGCCCAATGTCGTCGATTAATCATCTGAGACTAGCTACCTATCCAATGTCGTCGATGCACGTATAAATAGCCCTACCTTACGAGCAACATCTCATCGCCTTCTCATCGGTCGATCACACTCTCGATATTGATAGTACACAAAGGCTGATAACTTAGTTAAGAGCTTGAGGAAACAATGGCTGCCGCCTGGCTTAGGCTCTCTGTTGCGCTGACATGCGCATTGCTCTTGTCGTCGGCGTGCCATGGCCTGCAGGTTGGCTACTACAAGAAGACGTGCCCCCGCGTGGAGGCCATCGTGAGGGAGGAGGTGAAGCGCTTCGTCTACAAGAACGCCGGCATCGGCGCCGGCCTCATCCGCATGTTCTTCCACGACTGCTTCGTCCAGGGGTGCGACGCCTCCGTCCTCCTCGACCCGACGCCGGCCAACCCGCAGCCCGAGAAGCTCAGCCCTCCCAACTTCCCCAGCCTCCGCGGCTTCGAGGTCATCGACGCCGCCAAGGACGCCGTCGAGAAGGCGTGCCCCGGCGTCGTCTCCTGCGCGGACATCGTCGCCTTCGCCGGCCGTGACGCCGCCTACTTCCTCACCAGAATGACGATGAAGATCAACATGCCGGCCGGCCGCCTCGACGGGCGCGTCTCCAACTCCACGGAGGCCCTGGACAACCTCCCGCCTCCGGTCTTCAACCTCGACCAGCTCATCGCCAGCTTCGCCGCCAAGGGCCTCACCGCGGAGGACATGGTCGTGCTCTCCGGCGCCCACACCATCGGGGTGTCCCACTGCTCGTCCTTCGTCTCCGATCGCCTCGCCGTCCCCTCCGACATCAACACCGGCTTCGCCAACGTGCTGAGGAGGCAGTGCCCCGCCAGCCCAAGCTCGGCCAACGACCCCACGGTGAACCAGGACGTGGTGACCCCCAACGCGCTCGACAACCAGTACTACAAGAACGTCCTGGCGCACAAGGTGCTCTTCACGTCGGATGCCGCCCTGCTTGCCACGCCGGCGACGACCCAGATGGTGCGCGACAGCGCCAACATTCCCGGGCAGTGGGAGGCCAAGTTTAACAAGGCGATGGTCAAGATGGGAGCCATCGAAGTGAAGACCGCTTACCAGGGAGAGATCAGGAGGAACTGCAGGGTCGTCAACCACTGAACCAACGAATCATCATGGCGTCCTATTTTTGTTTGTGCACTTCAGTTTTTGCACTTGCGGGTTCACCTACTTGTGAGTGACCTCCGTTGAATTTCACGCATGTAATTTGTCTGTTGTTTCAACTCTTCAAAATTCTTTGGCTGGTTTGTTGGTGCTACTGCTGTTCCTTCTTTTTTTGGCGAATCAAATAGATCTACTTCTCTTACCTCCTCCACAAAAAAGACTCTAACTTTCCTCCTCCCGTCCGCCGCCGCCGGTCCGCCCCTCTCCGATGGCCTTTGGGCCATGGAGGTCCGCTGGGAGGGACCCCATTCTCGTTCTTGTTAGGTTCATTATCTTGGTTGGGGCTGTGTGGCGGTGGCGATATCCCTCAATAGGAATAGGGTGTGGCTAGGTTTCAGTCGACTGAGATTTAACCAAGTTTCAGTCAGATGATATAACATGCAAGAGAGAAAAAGAAAAAGAAAACTGAAAACAAAAATTGCACGGATCTCAATGTAAGATCTTGCGGATATAGCATCGGCTAAGCCTTAACGAAGTCTCAGTCGACTGAGACTTAGGAAGACTGGTAGGAATAATGTCTCCCACGTTCTATCTCCGTCCCGATGGTGCATCTAGCGTCGTTGGAGAGCGTGCCGAGGTGTGTCATCGTCGGATCTCGCGGGATTTAGTCAGTGTAGGTCTGCGGTGGATCTAATTAGATTCGGTCTTTGTTTGTCTTCGTTTCGGTGTTTACATGTTTGATCCTTTCGATCTACGACTTTTTTCATCGGCGATGGTCGCTGCTATGGTGTGCTGGTCCTATGTGGGCTTAGCATGACGAATTCTGACTGTCTACTACAACAAGGTTTGCTCGGCTTCAGCGAGGGGAC
>NC_057814.1:508984174-509078411 GCF_018294505.1 Triticum aestivum
AATGACTTTGCATTAGCCCCCAAGTGCCATGGTGCATGCTAGCAGTGACATGGGACTTGCACATTTGATGTAATCTCAACTTGAATAATGTAGCCCCCAAGTGCCAGGTCGTAAGCCTGCAACAACTCGAGACTATTCCTTCCACTGTAGAATAAATTATATCCATTGATAATAGCCATTGCGCTGAAGCGACTTTGAAAACCTCAATCATAATATTGGTTATTGATAACCATAATAAAAATCCAGCCATGTTGGCTATTAAAGATTTGAATAATATAACTTGGTTTGAAAACCGGTTCCTGCAATATAAACCAGTATATCTATGCATATATTATGTATGCTATGATGATGCAATGTATGATGCAATATATGATGATGTATGTGTATGATGACAAAAAACTTCAATGAAACTAGCCTGAGCCACTGGATTGTTTGTGCGTTCCGTGAGCATGACTCACAGTGTGCCCAATCGACATTTGAACCCTAGATAAAGTCTGGTCTTGCTCAAAGACTTATCAGGAGTACGCGGGGCCAGAGTAACAGCATACATCATGGGCCGATTTATCCATGTTTCAAGGAAGGCGGCTTATGAAGCCTGAGTCTATCCTGACTATCTGTAAGCCGTACTCTCACATGACAAACCGCCGTCTGAACCTTAACGAGCTCAGATCTTGGTCGAATACGCCGTAAAGACTGATCGTTAAGAGTTTGGCGGGTCAATCGGGATTACCCAATGGAGTTGAAGCAGCTGGCTACAGGTAGGATGACCCGGAAAGGTTATGTTCTCTTTGGTCAAATACGCCTATTTTTGAACAAACCTGGTCAAGAGGGTAGTAACGCTATGTTCTCTTTGGTCGAATTCGCCTATGCTTGAACAGGAAGCCCCGAAGTGACATACTGACAAGTGTGGCATTGAGCCGATCAGGAGGGTAGTAATGCTATGATTCGAATACGATCAGGAAGCCCCCAAGCGACCATAATTGTGGCATTGTGCCGGATCAAAAGGGTAGTAACACTATGTTCTCTTTGGTGAATACACCTATGTTTGAACAGGAAGCCCCCAAGTGATATACTGACAAGTTGTGCTCATCGGGTACCTATGTTTGAGCCGTGATGTGCATCAAACTCTCTTTGGTCCCTGTAACTCGGGCATCAAGCCTCCAAGTGATTTTTAATAAGGCGTGTAAGCCGGATCGGATACCCATGTTTGAACTGTGCATCATGGCAACAAATTCTCTTTGGCAACCTTTAATTTTTTTCTGAGAACTCCAACTTTGCGAGAGATAATATTCTTCTTGAGCCGGAGTTTTAAACCGG
Organism: Triticum aestivum; assembly: GCF_018294505.1. NCBI lineage: Eukaryota > Viridiplantae > Streptophyta > Magnoliopsida > Poales > Poaceae > Triticum > Triticum aestivum. The sequence continues at coordinate 508,985,492 of NC_057814.1, forward strand.
ATTTAAGAGCTTCAGAGATTTGTGGGAGAACAAATTTCCCTTGAACCGGATTTTAAACCGGAATCTTCATTTTGAGCCGGAAATTTTCTGACGGCCCTTAAATTTTCATCAATACAGCAATAGCCTCCGGGACCGGGTCATCTTTCCCTCCAATGACCCGGAGTTCTTGAACGGGTCATGTCACTGTAGCCCCCGAGTCTTAGACTACTCGAGGAGTTGGCTTGAGACTCTCCATGCTTGACTGTGATATAAACCGGTATGAGTCATTTAATAGCTCAGTGATATAACTTGTCCTACATTGGAGAACTTGCAAGCCAGAGTAATTGCTCTTTTAAAGAAAGCAATTTATAATATAAAAATATACTGGATGGATTTCACCTAATATGTTAAGTCAAAATTTATCCACCATGGAGTTGATGATCACAACGGTGAAGCTGAAATCAGTCACGGCCGAGTCGGCCGCGGGAGCAGACAGATGAGCCGGTCGCGGCATTGTAAGCCAGTGCGGTTAAAGTGCTCGATTGGCAAGTCAATCGTGTTGTGTTGACATAGCAGGGGTGGCGACTCGCGTACATATCCATCGAGCAGCACGGCACGGACAAGTGCTAATGCAAAAGTGATGTTGGCGTGGTCCCAGCACGTGTCCATTTACTGGGTAATGTGTGGCATGGACGAACGCCGGGCGTAATGTTGCCAGTGCGTGTTCCATACCCGTGGTATAAACCACGTTTGTAGTGACTAATTGTCCTACGTACAAAAAATACAATAGGGCGGAGTAGTTGTTTGTCAAAGGAAATCAACATGTACTTAACAAAATATAGAGGATAAATATCACCTGGTTTATTTAGGCGACAGTTCCGTACACAGACCCTGCGCCTCATAGCAATTGATCAGATTATTTGAGCGGCGTTGTTTTTGCCTTTGATCTGCAACTGCTAGAGCGTGGTCCGCGTATCCGTCGTCTAGCATGATGCAGACGGACGTTGTTGAAGTTCCATACGGACGACGCCGAATTATTGGCATTTTTGTACTGATGATGAAAATAGCAGACGGAAGTGTGAATCGTCTGTGTTAGTACTCCTGGACCATGGCCTTTACACGGATTGCAACAAGTGCTATCTTAATCCCACGTGAGTAGCATCAAGTTCCACTTAGAGCCGGTCAAACCCAATGAATTTCTGCATGGCAATTTTTGCGTGAATACCAACGGCGCTCTGCTTTGATCTTCATGCAATCTTGTCATCTTATGGAGTCACGGATTGAATCGTACAGAGCATGCAACACCCTACCATGCATGTAGGAAGCACTCAATGTGCCATCCCAATATCTGATCAAACTTCATTCAGCTGATGCAAATAGCAGCAGCAAAACCCATGGAGCAGAGGCAGAACCGGTCATGGTAGAAGTGGCGATTCAACAAGGGCGGCTTGCAGCGGCGACAATGATGGTGGTTTAGACGAACCACGGGTCAGAGGCGGACCCAGGCGGGAACGCGGCGCTGCGGGCGGCTCGGAAACAGAACCAAGCTGATGAGGCGCTCAGAGGCGAGCCACTGTGTGGCAGCAGAGGCGGCTTGCCATCAGCGAAGCAGTGAGGGTGGTGGTAGGAGGCGACTTAAGGCGTCCGGCGACTTGTCAACGACGGAACTGTTAACGCGCTCGGGCAACCGCGGAGCAAGGCTCAACAACAGAAGGGCGCCGGGCGAAGCTGTGCGGTGTCAGTTAACAGCTGCTGAAGCAAGTTTCAGTTTCGTCAGACATAGGTGTTTGTTTTTCTCTGTCAGTTTCGACAGTGTTTTGCTTTCTTCAGAAATAAGCCGAGCTGCGACTCGGACATAGTTTGTTAGCTGATCTTGCGGCCCTGACCTGATCGTGGGATGGCACGAAGGAGATGGTCATGGCCACACCACGGGCGACGCGCGGGGAGCGCTGGGATGGCAGCACTCACGACCCGGACGTGGCCTAGTTTCTTGTTTCTGTTAGCAATGTAATCGCTGAATAAGGAGATATATACAGAGCAGAAAAGCTGCAACTTGGAACACGGCAAAAACATCTTCGTCTTCCTCTCTCGTGTGAGCTCGCTCGTCAGGTCTGACAAGTGGCATCAGAGCCGCGTTGCAGGGTCCTGTGATGGCAGGTGATGATGGCAAGAAGAAGGCGGGGGACGCCGACGACGACGGCAGCAAAGGCTCGCCAAAGTCCGCAGCCGGCCAAGGGCGCGAGCTGGCGGTGGCGAGGCAGTTCGCTCCGGTCGTGTCGGGTCACGCCATGTAACGCATTGAGACCGACGCTTCAGAAGACTTCCTTATTTTCGTGATCACCGCGTGTTTCTTTCGGTGCTTGCTCTTTTATTTTTGCATTGCATCATGTCATCATGCCATCATGTCATTAAATCTTTGCATAAATACTCAACTAGATAAATTGCATGGATCTTCGATCCATTTAAATCGAGGGTATTCACATGGTGATTTCTCTTTATAACATATCCTCCTAATATTTATGGAGCTATTATAAATATTCCATTAGTTTGGAATCAACCGGAACACACTTGCAAATTAATTCCCATGCCTATTTCAACTTCAAGTTTCACCTCCAAGCTTTGCCAACAATTCTTTTCCCTCTTATCGAGGCCCTTCCTAAATGTTCAACATTTTGGACACTTCGTAATCCTACTCCTTGTTCAAACCATTTGAATTAAATTCAAATGCATTTGAATTTAAACCGTGCAATCTTACCCACTCCGTTTTTCTTGGAACGAGCATATTTTTGTGACGTCCGGGAAATTATCCGCGTGTCCAACTTCTTCCCCTAACCTCTCTTTCTTTTCTTCAGTTCTCTGTTTTTTTTATAAAGAAAAGAAGGAAGAAAGGGAGAGAGCCCAGCCAGCCTCCCAGGCCGGCCCATCCTTCTCCGCAGCCTAGCCACCTCCATGGCCCAAGGCCCAGCAGCCCCTTAACCCTAGCGAACATCTCCCCTCTCCCTCTCGTTCCTTCTGCCCGCCGTCACACACGCACGCACGCACCGAGTCAGGGACTCCCTGCGCTCGATCCCCTCGCCTCCATCCTCCTCGAGCCGGTCTCCCCGCCTCTGGCAACGGCCGCCGTCCGTCGCGCCTCTCCGCCGCCGCCATGATTGCCCGCAGGAGCGCCAACGCCACCAGGCCGCCGTCTCGCGCCCAAGCTCCTCCGCCCCGAGCTCCGTTCGCTTCGGGCGCCGGCAGACTGGATCCGCCCGTCAAGCTCCACCGCCGGCGCCCCGAGCCCTCTGCTCCGCCGTGCCTCCTCCCCTCTGCAGGCCCGCTCTTATGGCGCCGCCAGCCTCCAGGAGCTCCCCCTCGCAAGCTTCCTCTCGCGCCGCCTCTCCTCCTGCTTCTCCTTGTCGCCACCAACCGCTGCTCCGCCTCCCCTCTGCTCCCTCCGTCCCGGCCGTCGTCGACCTCGTCTCGGCCTCGCCCGTCACCTCTGCTGTCCTCCTCGACGTCCTGCTCGTCCTCGCGTGGGACATGGACGTGCGCCGCCGCTGGCATCTGCTGTGCGCGTCCTGTTTCCCTCGTCGACGCCCTTGCTTCTGCTGCAAGGCCCAGCCAGCGCCCTGCCGGCCTGCCTCCGCTCAAGCTGCCGAACATCTCCTACCGCTGTCCACCACCATCGCCTCCTTGCTGCTGGCATCCCGAGGCCCTTGTGATGTTTTGTGTTGCTTCGTTTTGGTTGCGCCAAGATCCTCTCTGACAAGTTTACGACTACATGGTGACACGTCGAATACCTCTACCGTCGTCTCCGAGATTTTTCCCCAAGTACCACTACGGTCGTCATTCGCCGGTTACCCCTTCGGATCACCAAGTTCGACTACCATCGTCGTGAACCGCTTCCGAGATGTGTACCACTACGCCGGAGACCTCGGACCCGTCAAGTACCTCTCCGAAAACGAACGTGTGCCACTACTTCCACTATCGTCGCCGAAGACCCGTGTAACAGAGCCGTCAAGTTCGACTACCTCCGCGTGTACCGCTACTTCCACTACCGTCGCGAGAACGACTACTTCCACTACAGCTCGTGAACCACTACTTCCCTCGACGATTTTGAACCGCTCCGAAAATGCATGCTTCGAAGGTATAACCCCGAGACGATGACCCGTGGACGAGCGCTTGTGATGTGTTGTATGAGATGCCCGTGTTTGCACCATGTCCAAATTGGTCCTTGCACGTTCCTTGTTTCCTTGCCACCGTCATGTGGGAACCCGGTAACCGGGATCACCCCACCATCGTTTGCATGTTCCGTTCATCCACAGTTTCTTTTGCACCGACATCTCGACGAGTTGTCGGATCACCGTTATGTTGCCGTGGCATCATTTTCGGATTCATTGCCGTGGCACCCCTTTCTTCCAGCACGGTAACAAATGCCTCGTATCATTTTATACCAACACTTTCATAAAATTGCACATGCCTTGCATATGTTCATCCGCATCATGATAACAACATTTAAAATGCTTACAATTGATGTTTGCATTAAAATCGCTAAATGACATGAGGATTTCCGGAATTGTTATTTGTTATTTCCGGCCTCATTTAAACTTGCCTAAATAGATAGTTTATTATGCTTCACCTCTTGCCATGGTAATCAACATTTAATATGGTCGAGTACATAATGAGAGAGAACTAAATAATTGATGTGGTGTTTCGTCAATAGGCAACCCGTTGCATATCGAGCTCCACTTAACTTGTAGTATTGTTTGTTGCACTTTGCCATGCCATGCATATTTAAACCAGACATGCATCATACTTGTTTGTGCATCATGCCATGTGTATGTGGTGGTTGTTTACTATGGTGTTTGTTTCTTTCCGGTTTGTTTCTCCCGTTAGCTTCGGTTTCGTTCCGGAGTTGTGAGGATTTGTTCGACTACATCCGTTTGTCTTCTTCATGGACTTGTTCTTCTTCCTTGCGGGATTTCAGGCAAGATGACCATACCCTTGAAATCACTTCTATCTTTGCTTGCTACTTGTTCGCTCTATTGCTATGTCGCGATACCTACCACTTGCTTATCAAGCCTCCCATATTGCCATGAACCTCTAACCTTTGTCATCCTTCCTAGCAAACCATTGTTTGGCTATGTTACCGCTTTTGCTCAGCCCCTCTTATAGCGTTGTTAGGTGCAGGTGAAGATGAAGATTGCTCCATGTTGGATTATGTTTATGTTGGGTTATCACAATATCTCTTATTTAATTAATGCATCTATATACTTGGTAAAGGGTGGAAGGCTCGGCCTTATGCCTGGTGTTTTGTTCCACTCTTGCCGCCCCTAGTTTCCGTCATACCGGTGTTATGTTCCTTGATTTTGCGTTCCTTACGCGGTTGGGTGATTTATGGGACCCCCTTGACAGTTCGCTTTGAATAAAACTCCTCCAGCAAGGCCCAACCTTGGTTTTACCATTCGCCTACCTAAGCCTTTTTCCCTTGGGTTCTGCAGACTCAAGGGTCATCTTTATTTTAAACCCCCGGGCCAGTGTTCCTCTGAGTGCTGGTCCAAACTAGAGCCACTTGCAGCGCCACCTCGGGGAAACTCGAGGTCTGGTTTTAGTTGTACGTAGTGTTCATCCGGTGTGCCCTGAGAACGAGATATGTGCAGCTCCTATCAGGATTTGTCGGCACATTCGGGCGGCTTTGCTGGTCTTGTTTTACCATTGTCGAAATGTCTTGTAAACCGGGATTCCGAGACTGATCGGGTCTTCCTGGGAGAAGGTTTATCCTTCGTTTATGATGGGCTAAGTTGGGACACCCCTGCAGGGTATAAACTTTCAAGAGCCGTGCCCGCGGTTACGTGGCAGATGGGAATTTGTTAATATCCGGTTGTAGAGAACTTGACACTTGACCTTAATTAAAACGCATCAACCGCGTGTGTAGCCGTGATGGTCTCTTCTCGGCGGAGTCCGGGAAGTGAACACGGTTTCTGGGTTATGTTTGACGTAAGTAGGAGTTCAGGATCACTTCTTGATCATTGCTAGTTCACGACCGTTCCGTTGCTTCTCTTCTCGCTCTCATTTGCGTATGTTAGCCACCATATAAGCTTAGTGCTTGCTGCAGCTCCACCTCATTACCCCATCCTTTCCATTAAGCTTAAATAGTCTTGATCTCGCGGGTGTGAGATTGCTGAGTCCTCGTGACTCACAGATACTTCCAAACAGTTGCAGGTGCCGATGAGACCAGTGCAGGTGATGCAACCAAGCTCAAGTGGGATCTCGATGAAGATCTTGTTCGTTGTGTTGTTTCTTTTCATGTTGATCAGTAGTGGTGCCCAGTTGGGACGATCGGGGACCTAGCAGTTGGGTTGTCTTCTTTTATTTTGGTTCTGTAGTCGGACCTATGTGTGTATCTTGAATGATGTATGAATTCATTTATGTATTGTGTGAAGTGGCGATTGTAAGCCAACTCTTTATCCCATTCTTGTTCATTACATGGGATTGTGTGAAGATGACCCTTCTTGCGACAAAACCACAATGCGGTTATGCCTCTAAGTCGTGCCTTGACACGTGGGAGATATAGCCGTATCATGGGCGTTACACGCCAACGTGCCACCATTGACCCGCACAAACTACACCGAGTGGAGCCTCCTCGTGGAGGTCGGGATGCAGGCGAGAGGGATGTGGCGCGCGATCCTGGGCGCGGAGGATCTCGACGATGAGTACGGGTACCGCAACGACAAGGGCGCGATGGAGTTCATCCTCCGATCGGTGCCCCCTGAGATGTTGCCCATGCTGCGCAAGCACCAGACCTCCCAGGAGCTGTGGGAGGCGATCCGCGCCATGCGCGCGGGCTCCGCGCGCGTCCGAGACGCAAAGGCCCAGACCCTACGGGGGGAGTTCGATCAGCTGCGCCACAAACCCGGTGAGTCCATTGATGATCTGGCCATGCGCCTCACAGGGCTGTGTGCGCGCCTCGGCGAGCTCGGAGACGCGATCAGCGACAAACGCGTGATCCAGAAGTGGCTGCGAATTGTCCCCAAGAGGTACTCGCAGCTCGCAGTCTCCATCGACAACTTGGTCGACCTGGACACGACGTCGATCGAGGAAATCATCGGTCGCTTCAAGGCGGCCGAGGAGCGGTACGAGCTGGACGCCGAGGAGGACGGCGGCAGCAAGCTCCTACTCACTCTGGAGGAGTGGAACGCGTGGATGGGGCGCGGTGATCAAGGCGGGTCCTCCAGCGGGGGGGCCAACGGCAACAAGAAGGGGCGCGGAAAGGGCCACGACGACCGCGGAAAGGGTGTCACCCGCCCGGCGGCGGAAAATCTGGACCCAAGCGCTCAGGCAACTGCCACTACTGCGGTATTAGCGGCCACTGGGCTCGCGAGTACCGCAAGAAGATGAAGGACGAGGGCGGCGGCGAGGTGCACCTCGTGGCGGCAGAGGACGAGGATCCTGCGCTTCTCATGGCGCAGGTGACGCTGTTGCCTGACAAACCCGAACTGGACGCGAGCGGCGATCAGCTCATGCACCTCCACGAGGAGGGCGCAGAAGTCAGCCTCGGGGCCGCCGGCGACGCCAAGGAACCACTCTGGCATCTGGACACCGGCGCATCAAACCACATGACGGGCAACTCCACCATTTTTTCGGAGCTGGATCGCCACGTCGCCGGGACGGTGCGTTTCGGTGACGGGTCGATGGTCGAGATCGAGGGCGCGGGACGGTGGTCTTCGTCGCTCACGGAGGGCGTCACCGCGTGCTTTCAAAGGTATACTACATACCCCGCCTGCGTACCTCGATCATCTCCGTCGGGCAGCTGGACGAGGCAGGCTGCACCGCTCTGGTGCGGAGCGGCATGATGGTGGTGCGCGATCGCCAGGAGAACATCATCGCCAAGGTGTATAGATTGAGGAATCGCCTCTACACCGTCGAGCTGGAGATCACGCGGCTGGTGTGCTTAACGGCGATGGCCGGTGAGGACGCGTGGCGCTGGCACGCCCGCTACGGCCACCTCAACTTCGAAGCGCTCCGGAAGCTGGCCCAGGACGGCATGGTGCGCGGCATGCCCTTGGTCGAGCATGCCGATCAGGTGTGCGATAGTTGTCTCGTCGGCAAGCAGCGCCGTGCCCTGTTCCCTACGGAGGCAAACTACCGGGCGGGCGAACGCCTGGATTTGGTCCACGGTGATCTGTGCGGCCCGATCACGCCGCCAACGCACGGAGGAAAGAGGTACTTCCTGTTGCTCATGGACGACAAGTCACGCTATATGTGGATCGTGCTCCTGAGCAGGAAAGATGAGGCACCAGCGGCAATCAAGAACTGGCAGGCCGGGGTGGAGGTGGAGACCTCCGTCAAGCTGCGCACGCTCCGAACCGACGGGGGTGGCGAATTCACCTCAACGGAGTTCGGGGAGTACTGCGCTGACCGAGGCGTATGCCGGCAGCTCACTGCCCCATACTCGCCGCAGCAAAACGGCGTCCTAGAGCGCCGGAACCAGATCGTCATCGGGACGGCACGGTGTCTCCTGAAGGCAAAGGGAGTGCCGAACGAGTTCTGGGGGGAGGCGGTGACCACCGTTGTTCACCTGCTCAACTGCGCGCCCACGAAGGCAGTGCGCGGCATGACGCCGTATGAAGCCTGGCACGGCGACAAGCCGGCGGTGAGCTACTTCCGCACGTTCGGCTGCGTCGCACACGCCAAGGTGACACGGCCAGGCCTCAAGAAGCTGGACGACCGCAGCCTGCGCACTGTCTTCATCGGGTCGAGCACGGACAGTCCAAGGCGTGGCGCGTCTACGATCCCGTGGGCAAGCGAGTGCACGTTACTCGCGACGCCGTCTTCGACGAGTCGGCGTGCTGGGACTGGCAGACAGCGACTCCGGGGGAGGGCACTTTCGTCATTGAATTCACGCCCACGGTGGCTCTGACGCAGCAGCCGGAGCGGGCAAGAACAACACCTGCGAGCGCGGCGAGTCCAGACACGCCGGTGCGCGCCCACACTCCATCAGGGGGTGCATCGCCCGCGTCCGCGGTGCGCGGAGACACGCCAGTACACACTCCCAACCCCAAACCTGTGGTGTACAAGGGAAAGGGCGTGAGGGACGGGTACGTCTCACCCCCTCCTGGAGCCACGCCGGACACTGCGTTGGGCACCCATGAGGCGCCACGGCGCTACCGCTCGGTCGACACCGTCCTCGAAGAAGCTGAGCCAGTGACCCTGGATCCGGCCGAGCTACTCCTTGTGGCTGGAGAGGAGCCAAACACATTCGAGGAGGCGGAACCGCACGCAGCCTGGCGGGCGGCCATGCTGGATGAGCTCCAGTCCATTGATGAGAACAAGATGTGGACGCTCGCCACGCTCCCCGCCGGCAAACAGGCCATCGGGCTGAAGTGGGTTTTCAAGCAGAAGAAGAACTCCGCCGGAGAGGTCATCAAGCACAAAGCAAGGCTGGTCGCGAAGGGATACGCGCAGCGGCCGGGCGTGGACTACGACGAGGTGTTCGCTCCGGTCGCACGGCTCGAGTCCGTGCGCTTACTGCTTGCAATCGCTGCACAGGCAGGCTGGGAGGTGCATCATCTGGACGTCAAATCCGCCTTCCTCAATGGAGAGTTGCAGGAGGAGGTATACGTTGTGCAGCCGCCTGGTTTTGAGTGCCATGGCGAGGAAGATAAGGTGCTCTGTCTGTCCAAAGCACTGTATGGGCTCTGTCAAGCGCCGCGCGCTTGGAACATCAAGCTGGACGACACTCTGGTGTCGCTCGGTTTTCAAAAGAGCCCATCAGAGCACGCCGTGTACATGAGGTGCAATGGCGACGAGCGGCTGCTGCTGGGGGTCTACGTCGACGACCTCGTCGTCACTGGCTCGAGCTTGGAGGCCATCGCGCAGTTCAAACATCAGATGCAGTCCGTCTTCTCCATGAGCGACCTCGGTCTGCTGAGCTACTACCTCGGGATCGAGGTACACCAAGGAGACGACGTGATCACCCTCAAGCAGGCAAGCTACGCGGCCAAGATCGTGGACAAGGCCGGACTTAAAGGGTGCAATCCAGTACACGTCCCAATGGAGCCGCGCCTGAAGTTGAGCAAAGAAAGCACGAGCCCGCCAGTGGACAGAAAGCTCTACCGCAGCATCGTCGGCAGCCTCCGCTACCTGGTGCACTCGCGACCGGACATCTCATTTGCGGTTGCCTTTGTCAGCAGGTTCATGGAGGCGCCCACAACAGAGCACTGGGCGGCGGTGAAGCAGCTACTGAGGTATGTTGCAGGCACCCTGAATTATGGCTGCAGATACAAGAAAGGTGAGCCGAAGCCGCAGCTGGTTGGTTACAGTGATGCGGACTTCGCCGGCGATGTTGATGACAGGAAGAGCACCTCAGGGATGGTGTTTGTGTTCGGCAAGAGTGTGATCAGCTGGCAGTCCCAGAAGTAGAAGGTGATCGCCCTCTCGTCGTGCGAAGCCGAGTACATGGCGGCAACCACAGCCGCATGCACAGGCGTCTGGCTCCGGCGGATGCTTTGTGATCTATTGGGAGATCCAGGGAGTGCAACACCACTGCTCATCGACAACAAGTCAGCAATCCAACTTTGCAAGAATCCAGTCTTCCATGACGGAACCAAGCACATCGAGACGCGGTTTCACTTCATCCGTGAGTGTGTTCAAGATGGAAGGATCGTCGTCGACTACATCCACACCGGCGAGCAACTGGCTGACATCATGACCAAGGCTCTGCCACGGGTGAAGTTCCAGGAGCTGCGAGAGAAGTTGGGCATGATCGACATCAGCAGCTGATTAAGGGGGAGAATGTCAGTTAACAGCTGCTGAAGCAAGTTTCAGTTTCGTCAGACATAGGTGTTTGTTTTTCTCTGTCAGTTTCGACAGTGTTTTGCTTTCTTCAGAAATAAGCCGAGCTGCGACTCGGACATAGTTTGTTAGCTGATCTTGTGGCTCTGACCTGATCGTGGGATGGCACGAAGGAGATGGTCATGGCCGCACCACGGGCGACGCGCGGGGAGCGCTGGGATGGCAGCACTCACGACCCGGACGTGGCCTAGTTTCTCGTTTCTGTTAGCTATGTAATCGCTGAATAAGGAGATATATACAGAGCAGAAAAGCTGCAACTTGGAACGCGGCACAAACATCTTCATCTTCCTCTCTCTTGTGTGAGCTCGCTCGTCAGGTCTGACATGCGGCGCGGCGCAGGAGGCGGCCACGAGCAGTGATCCGGTCCGGGTGGTTCCACAGACAGCAGCTCGGGATGGCGACTTAGCAGGGCCGGCGGCTCAGAATGGCCACGGCAAACAGATTTTTCTTCTCATAGACATCAATTATCAATCCTCAAATATCTCCAGTATACATGTGCATCAGCGGCGGAAGGTGACCCGCGGGGGACTTGTCGGAGCCAGTGCTTGGCCAGAGACGGAGGGCAGCGGAGCGGGCGGCGGCTCTCCCCCGCTGTAGTTGAGGCGGGTAATGGAGGCGGTCTTGTGGCGCGGCCAGAGTGGAGGCGGACCGACAGCTTGGAGGTGCAGTAGGAGCAGCTCAGGTGTGGCCGGTTTAACAAGCAGGGCGAACCGGCGGTTCCGCAGTGGCGGCTTAACGGAGGAGTACTGTAGAGGACGGGACCCGGCGGCTCAAGGCCGCAACCACGCACGACAGAGGCGGTGAGCAGGGCCGGCGGGTCGCGGTGTGGAGGATGGCGATGCAGGCGGGTTGAGAGCGATGCTCACGGCCAGCAGGCGGTTTAACGGCGGCCGCGGGGCGGCTCTCTGACGGCGCGTCGACAGCGGCTCATGGCCGGGGTGCGTCGATGGTGGAAACCGGGGCGGCTCGTGGCAACGGCGACTTAAGCAGGCACGAGGGTGCTCCGGCGGTTCAACAACGTCGCGAGGCTGGAAACAGGGTGGCTCGTGGCAGCGGCAAAGTCAACTCGCAAGCCAGCGGTTCACAACAGAAACAGGTCAAGGCGATGTGAGGGCGGCGACTCGCGGCGGCCGCGACGCACGGCAGAAGAGGAACAAGGGCGCGGGTGCTGGCGGTAAGCCTGCGCGCGTGGACAGCGGAGGCGGCTCGTCCGGAGTGGCTCAGCGCAGTCACGCAGCTCGGCGGCCGGCGCCTCAACGTGGCAACGGCGGAGGCGACTTGATACTGCAGCTTAAGGAAGAAGGAGGCACCCGAGGCAGGGTCCAGGCGGCGGTTCCCGGGCTGCCCTCGGCCGGGGCGGCTCAATAGCAGCAAGGCGGAGGTGAGCTCGGCGGTGACTCGGGATCGGGCGGCTTAGTGCGACGGGGCACCGGCCAGGCGAGGCGCCGGCTTGAAGAGCCACACTAACGGAGGCAGCCGCTCGAGGCACGGCGACGCAGGAGCCAGCCCGGAGCAACAGCCGGCCGGAGGCAAAGGCGTGAGGTGAGAGTCGGCCCCTAGTAGCGATGGAGTCCGTGCCCACGACCCTATCCTCTTCCGAGTCGTGGTTGACCTGATAACTTTCCCTTTTTTTAAATCGACTCGGATGAGGACTGCTCTGACACGCCTGCTTCGGTTGATGGAAACTGCTAATCTTGACAGATCACCTGAGGTGGCGGTTCATCCTGGCGAAACTGATTTCTTGCATGTCTTGGCGGCTTAGGGCGTGGCGATGCACAGACAGAACCCCAAATTCTAAATCGCAATCTTGTACTCCCTCCGTTCCAAAATAGATGACCCAACTTTGTACTAAGTTAGTACAAAGTTGAGTCATCTATTTTGGAATGGAGGGAGTACATGTCGTCGCTGAAAACTTCTTCAATCTTGACTAATGTACTCGGAGTCGACGTTAGTTCTTCCATGCCGGCTCTTGTTGATCCGGTGGGTCATAGCTTCTCGATCCTTAAAAGAGATCCCTTCAAGAACTCAACATCACCGTGCGCGAGCCCCACGGTGGGCGCCAACTGTCGTGGAATTGTCACGGCAGATGTCCTAGTTTGAGGACTTAGTCGTGAGGCCAACGCATCTATGTGGTAGCTTGAGAGGGGTTGATCGGAATCGAGATACGCAACACAAGACAAGGGTTTAGACAGCTTCGGGCCCGGGAAACATCATCCGGTAACAATCCTACATGATGTTTGTGGCTAGGTCTCATTATCATCTCGAGGGAGTCACCGTAACTCCGGCTCTCCTAGTTGTGTCTAGCCTTAACGATTATTAAACCTCCCCCTCTTGGGGTGCCCTTCCCCTCCTTATATAAGTTGAAGGGGCGGGTTACATGTAGAGTCCAACTCGGATTAAGACTTAAACTATTACGACTTCTCATCACGGGCTTATCTCCATGGACTTCTTAACGTCTTGGGCTTCTTACAATCTGGCTTACAATCTGGCTTACGACCTGGCTTACGATCTGGCTTACAATCTAACTTACCATCTGGCTTTACCATCTGGCTTACCATCTGGCTTAACATCTGCCGGCTTACCATCTGGCTTAACATCTGCCGGCTTAACATCTTAAACATCTGCCGGCTTAACTATCTTAAACATCTGCCGGCTTAACCATCTTAAACATCTGCCAGCTTAACCATCTTAAACATCTGCCGGCTTACCAATGAAATACCAAGTCCCAGCCGGGTCATAACTCTGGCCGGGTCATACCGCGGGGTATCTCCCCAACACCACCTTTCCTTTGGCTCTTTGGAGCATCCTCTGTTTATCCGTGTCTCTACAAAATGAAGGACTCCTAGTGTTGGTTGTGCTGGGGCATGCGGTAGTACTGCTCATGGGAGCGGTAGTACCGCAGAGGCCCACGGTAGTACCGGCCAGGGACGCGGTAGTACCGCAGGCCCTTGGGGTAGTACCACTCCTAGGGCGCAGTAGTACCGTGGCCTCAGGCCAGGCACAACTGCACGAGCGGAAGTAGGGGCGGATGTAATTTTTTACATACGCGCCCTACGCGGTAGTACCGCTCCAGGTGTGCGGTAGTACCGCATCAGATTTTTGCACAGATCAAAACTCGGTGGAAGTAGCCATGGATGTATTTTTATATGTCTGTGCCTTCCCAGCTTAGACAAACCCTGCCTTGCGGTACTACCACAAGGGCGAGCGGTAGTACCGCTCCGCGGTTCTACCGCTCTCTGCTTCAACGCAACAGGGCTGGTCTAGCTCCTGCCGCACCAGCGGTACCGTATGGCCCCACGGTAGTACCGCTTGTCTGGTGCGGTAGTACCACTCGTCGCAGGCTGGGTAAGTGGATAACGGTTGGATTTGTCCTATCACTATATAAGGGGAGTCTTCTTCTCCGAGTTGACCACCTCTTCCATCCCTAAGCTCCATTTTTGCTCTAAGCTCCATTTTCGCTCGATATCTCTCCCTAGCCAATCAAACTTGTTGATTTTCTAGGGATTGGTTGAGAAGGACCCGATCTACACTTCCACCAAGAGAAATTTGATTCCCCCACTAATCCCTTGCGGATCTTGTTACTCTTGGGTGTTTGAGCACCCTAGATGGTTGAGGTCACCGCGGAGCCATATTCCATCATGGTGAAGCTTCGTGGTGTCGTTGGGAGCCTCCAATTAAGTTGTGGAGATTGCCCCAACCTTGTTTGTAAAGGTTCGGTCGCCGCCTCCAAGGGCACCAATAGTGGAATCACGGCATCTCGCATTGTGTGAGGGCGTGAGGAGAATACGGTGGCCCTAGTGGCTTCTTGGGGAGCATTGTGCCTCCACACCACTCCAACGGAGACGTACTTCCTCTCAAAGGGAAGGAACTTTGGTAACACATCCTCGTCTTCACCGGCTCCACTCTTGGTTATCTCGTACCTTTACTTGTGCAAGCTTTATTTGTGTTGCATCCCTTGCTTGCTTGTGTGCTTGTTGTTGTTGCATCATATAGGTTGCTCACCTAGTTGCATATCTAGACAACCTACTTTGATGCAAAGTTTAAATTGGTAAAGAAAAACTAAAAATTGTTAGTTTCCTATTCACCCCCCCCCCTCTAGTCAACTATATCGATCCTTTCAATTGGTATCAGAGCCTCGTCTCTTTATTAAGGACTTTGTCATCCAAAGAGTATGGTTGACACCATAGACGGTGAGGAGGAGCACCCCCGTGTGATTTTGTCCTCATCTACGGCTGATGGGGGAACGTCGGTCTCACGTGAGGAGTTCAATGTGGCTTTGGACACATTGAAAACCTCCATGACGGCCGAGGTCAAAGGCATGCTTAAGAACTTTCTTGATGGTCTTAAATTATCCACCGCACCGTTGGAAGTGGTCGATCCCACTAACAAGGTGACGGATGCTAACTCCGACAAGGGGGGAGCTACTAGTGATAAAGTTCCTTTGTCTAGTGGTAAAAGTGGAAATGGCATCTATGCCCATGTTGAACCACCTCTTACTTATGGGGGACCGGTTCCCTCCACTCATTTAAATCATGCGGGTTCTCCTCCTAAGATTGTGAAAAATGAGGATTTTGACGCTTGGGTCTATCGCTTTAAACATCATTTAAATCATGTTAATACTAATCTTTGGAGAATCATTGAGCAAGGTTTCTATCCGCATGACCCAAGCAACTTCACCCCTAGAGAAGCTGCAGATCATCAATTCAACGAGAATGCTCTCTTCATCATCCAAGATGCAATTACATCCGAAGATATTGCTCATCTCCGACCTTTCATTGTGGCCAAGGAAGCATGGCACCATGTTGTTTCCCTTTACAAGGGAAGAGCAAGCATTAAACGCTCCAACTATGAAGTGGTGCAAGATGAAGCCAATGAGTTTGCAATGAATGAAGACGAAGAACCTTGTGAGCTTTACTGGAGATTAACCACTCTCGCGGTCTCACTCCGAGATCATGGGAGCAAGGATACGGATGACAACTGGATCAAGCGCAAGTTCCTCAAGGCCATGATGCCTTACCACAAGGCCATGTCCTCCGTCATCCGTCAAAGGCCGGACTTCCACAACTTGTCCTCAAGTGAAGTGTTGGATGAGTTTGTAGCAATGAGGATCTTGGACAAGACCGCCGACAATGCGGTGTTGCATTCTCAAAGAGCAAAGAAGCCCAACCTTGCTTTGAAGGCCAAGGCTAGTGTGGAAGAAGGATGAAGAGGAAGAAGAGGAGAGCAACCCCGAAGATACAAAGTATGCTTACCATGAGCACATGGCTCTCACTTCAAGGCAATTTTGGAGCAAGAAGAACACAAGGCCCAACTTCAATAAGAACAACTCAAGTGGCACGAAGGGCAAGCAACATGTGAGGCTTGCTATAATTGTGGCAATGTGAGCCACTTTGCTGCGGAATGCCCATATGAGAAGAGGGAAGACAATGGTGGCAAGCTCATCCAAAAAGACAAGGCCAAGTCCTTCCCCAACAAGAGCAACTTCACCAAGAAGACTCCTCCCAAGGGGTTGGTGGCACAAGAAGAGTACAATGAGGATGATGATGATGAAGAAGAAGGTGAGTCGGTGGCCATGGCCTCCATTGCCATTGCGACAACTCCACGGGTGTCCCTCTTCGACTCACCCAATGAGAACATCACCGCCAAGTGCCTCATGGCTAAAGCCACCAACAAGGTAACCCCCAACATCAAAACTACCATCATTACTAATCCTTCTTTGACGGATTGCATTGATGAAAGTGAGGGGTCTAATGAGGAGGAAAATGAATTTGAGTCTTTTATGAGTAAGCTCAAGGGTAAATCCAAGAAGCACTTTGTTGCTCTCTTGGAACAACTTGGTGAAGCCAATGACATGGTCGAGGCTCACAAAGAAACCATCTCTAAGATGGAGGGGCATAGTCGAGACTATGCCGATGAGATATTAGATCTCTCTAATGCGCTTGAGGAAGAGCATAGTCATCGTTTGGCTCTTGAGGAGTCACACAACGATGACCATGCTAAATTGAAGAAAGATCTTGATCATGCTCTTGTTGTATCTCGTGTGCTAAATTCCGAGAAGGCCAAACTTGGGGCTGATCTTGCTAGACTCAAAGAGGAGTTTGATATACTTGACAAGGCTCACAAGGCCTTGAAGGGTACTCATGCTAGCCTTAAAGAGTATCATGATCAACTCCAAGTGAAGCTAACCAAGGAGAAAGCCACTTTTCCTCATATGGTTTTAATTGATAATGCAAATGCTACTAACCCTTGTTGTGAGCATGTGCATCTTGTGGAGGAGAATGCAAAGTTGAAGGAGCAACTTGAGAAAGGCCTTGTGTCTTGCATACAAGGTGAGAAGAACCTCAACGACCTTTTGAGCAATCAAAAGGAAGTTGTGGCCAAGGAGGGAATTGGGTTCGCACCCAAGTCCAAGAACAAGAAGAAGAATGACAAGGCCAAACGACCTCCTCCTCTCAAGCAAACTTTTGTGAAGGAGGGAGAGGGTGCTTCTAAGGAGAAGAAGAACAATGTGAAGGGTGGTGGTGTCAAGAAGGGCAATGCCACCCTTCCAACAAAGCCGGCGACTTTAACCCTTCTTATGTGTTGTGTCGTGCTAGTGATGGGCATGTTTATGCTAAATTTGTTGGTTCTCCTTATGAGTACATTGAATGGTCTATTTGGGTTCCTAAGACCCTTGTTACTAACATCAAAGGACCCATTACAAAATGGGTACCTAAAACCAAGCATTGATCTCTTGTAGGTGTTTGCTTCCGGTGGGGGATCATGGTTGCTCGATAGTGGAGCCACAAATCATATGACCGGAAGCAAGGACTTGGTGGTGGACGTGCACAAGATTCCATCTATGCCCACCAATGTCGAGTGGGGTGATGCCTCGTCTTCTAAGGTATTGGGTCTTGGCAAGGTTGTCATTTCTCATGATCTCACGATCGAGAAAGTCATGCTTGTTGAGTCCCTTGCATACAATTTACTTTCCGTTCGTCAACTTGCACTCATGGGCTTTGCCACTTTCTTTGATATTGATACCGTGGCCCTCTTGTGGAGCAAGACTCTTAAAGTATCCTTTGTTGGGCATGTCGAGAACGGTCTCTATGTGATTAACTTCTCGGAGCGACCCACTAAGACCGCGACATGCCTAATGGCTAAAGTTGACATGGGATGGCTTTGGCATCGCCGTTTAGCCCATGTCAATATGAGATCTTTGCAAAGTCTTCTCAAGGGGGACCATGTCCGTGGACTAACAAATGTTAGTTTTGCCAAAGATCGTGCTTGCAGTGCTTGTATCGAAGGAAAGCTACATGAGAAGGCTCACCCTCCCACGACTATCATTTACTCGAAGAGGCCTTTGGAGCTCCTTCACTTGGATCTCTTTGGGCCTCCATCCTTTGATAGTCTTGGGGGTAGAAAGTATTGCTTGGTGATTGTGGATGATTATTCAAGATACACTTGGGTATACTTCTTCAAGAGGAAGAGTGAGACCCAACAAACCGTCATTGACTTTGCAAATGAAGCTCAACGCCAACACAATGCAAAGATCTTGACGATAAGAAGTGACAACGGCACCGAGTTCAAGAACTACACCTTGGATGAGTTTCTTAGTGATGAGGGGATCAAGCATCAATATTCCGCACCTTACACCCCTCAACAAAATGGTGTAGCGGAGAGGAAGAACCGGACGTTGATGGATGCGGCAAGGACCATGATGGCGGAGTTCAAGTCTCCATACAACTTTTGGGCCGAAGCCATCAACACCGCGTGTCATGCATCCAATCGGCTCTATCTCCGCAAAGGCTTGAACAAAACTCCATATGAGATACTCACCGGTAACAAGCCCAACCTCAAGTACTTTCGGGTGTTCGGGTGTAAGTGTTTCATTCTCAAGAAAGGTGTTCGTTTGTCTAAATTTGAGGCTAGAGCTCATGAGGGCATATTTGTTGGTATGCTACAAACTCTCATGCTTACCGTGTCCTCAATAAGTCCACGGGACTTATTGAGGAGACGTGTAACGTGGAGTTTGATGAGAATAACGGCTCCCATGTGGAGCAAAGTGGTACTTGTGATGTAGGTGATGAAATTCCTCCCCAAGCCATAAGAAGAATGGGTGTTGGTTTATCCTACCCATTGAGGAACCCCTTGTGGCCGAAGGAGAAGGACAATGTTCCACTCAAGTGGAACCATCACCAACCCCAGACCCACATGCTTCCGAAGAACAAAGTGAAGGCCCTCAACCTCATGAACAAGATCAAGGGCAAGATCAACCTCAAGATGGTGTTGAACCACCAAGTGATGCCCAAGGTCAAGTTCTCACCTCCGAGCAAGTTCAAGATCAAGAGCAAGCTCAAGATCAAGAATGAGCTCAAGACGACGCTCAAGGTGATCAAGTGACTGCTCCTCAAGTCACTCCTGAGGAGGAATTGGAGCGTCGTGCCGCCAAGATTGCATCCAAGCTCACTACCAAGGGTCATCTCATGACGAATGTGCTTGGAAGCATACGAAAGGGGGTAAGCACTCGTAGACAATTAGCAAATTATTGTGAACATCGTTGAACCCCAAAAGGTCTATGAGGTGCTCGAGGATCCGGATTGGCTTAATGCCATGCATGAAGAACTCAAGAACTTCGAGCACAACAAGGTGTGGAGATTGGTGCCAAGGCCAACGGGGAATCATAATGTCATTGGAACCAAGTGGATATTCAAGAACAAGCAAGATGCTCATGGGATTATCGTTCGCAACAAGGCTCGTTGGTAGCACAAGGCTACTCCCAAGTCGAGGGTATCGACTACGGTGAAACCTTTGCTCCCATTGCTCGCCTTGAATCCATTCGTTTGTTGATTGCTTATGCTTCTCATCATAACTTTAAGTTGCAACAAATGGATGTGAAGAGTGCTTTTCTTAATGGTCCTATTAATGAGTTGGTGTATGTCAAACAACCCCCCGGGTTCGAGGATCCCTATTTCCCCGATCATGTGTACCAACTCGATAAGGCACTCTATGGCCTTAAACAAGCCCCACGTGCGTGGTATGACCACCTTACCGAGTTGTTGCAAGATCATGGGTTTGAAATTGGGAAAATCGACCCCACTCTTTTTACTAAGAAGGTCAAAGGGGAGTTCTTTGTGTGCCAACTATATGTTGATGATATTATCATTGGTTCCCCTAACAAAGCTTTCAATGAGGAATTTTCCGCTCTCATGACCTCAAAGTTCAAGATGTGCATGATGGGAGAGTTGAAGTTCTTTCTCGGGTTCGAAGTCAAGCAAAGAAGAGAAGGAACCTTCATCAACCAAGCCAAATACACTCAAGACATGCTCAAGAGATTCAAGCTAAGTGATGTCAAGCCGGCTTCCACTCCAATGCCCGTTAAATGCCAACTTGACATAGATCCCAATGGTAAAGCGGTGGATCAAAAGGTATATTGCTCCATGATTGGCTCCTTGCTTTACCTTTGTGTATCTAGACCGGATATCATGTTGAGTGTGGGAATATGTGCACAGTTTCAAGCCGCACCTAAGGAAAGCCACTTTGTGGCGGTCAAGCGAATCTTTCGATATTTGGATCATACCCCAAACTTTGGCTTATGGTACCCAAGAGGAGCTAACTTCAACCTTGTGGGCTATTCGGACTCCGATTGGGCGGGAGATAAAGTGGATAGGAAGTCAACTTCCGGAGGGTGCCAATTTCTTGGTTCCTCTTTGGTGAGTTGGTCTTCTAAGAAGCAAAGTTGTGTGTCTCTCTCATCCACCGAAGCGGAGTATGTGGCCGCCGGTAGTTGTTGTGCACAAATTCTATGGATGAGGCAAACTTTAAAGGATTACGGTCTCATTTGTGACAAAGTGCATCTTTGGTGTGACAATGAAAGTGCCATCAAGATTTCTCTCAACCCGGTGCAACACTTCAAGACAAAGCATATTGAGATTCCGTATCACTTCATCTGGGATCATATTAGGCGAGGGGAGATCAAGCTCAACTATGTCAACACTCATGATAACCTTGCGGATATATTCACGAAGCCCTTGGATGAAGCAAGATTTCGCGAGTTAAGGCATGAGCTAAATATCATTGATTCGAGCAATGTGGCTTGAACTGTTGCACACCCCACCATACTCATCGTGATGTCTTGTTTAGGTGTAGGCATGGACATAGGGGGAGTGTTGTTCTCTCAATGAACTCTCCCTCCCCCATTATGCATAAATTGATAAACTCTTTCACATTAGCCATTGTTTATGGTACTTGTGCTTCAAAGACGAGTTTTGGTCATGGGCCTAACGATAATTCTTTGCGGTGCCATACCAATTGACTCAAACATAGGTGGCTCCGGCCACCGCCCTCTCTTTGGAGAGGTTGTGTTTTGTGTTTGGTCCTTGTTGTATTTTGCCTTCTTCTTTGTGTCATGCGTGTGTCTGAGTTGCCTTGTGTGTGTGTGCGTTTGTGTGTCCGGTTGCTTGAAGGCTGCTGTGCAAAGGCCATGTTTTTCTCTTTGTCGAAACATGCACTTCCTGAAGGAAATATGCCCTAGAGGCAATAATAAAGTTATTATTTATTTCCTTATATCATGATAAATGTTTATTATTCATGCTAGAATTGTATTAACCGGAAACATAATACATGTGTGAATACATAGACAAACAGAGTGTCACTAGTATGCCTCTACTTGACTAGCTCGTTGATCAAAGATGGTTATGTTTCCTAGCCATAGACATGAGTTGTCATTTGATTAACGGGATCACATCATTAGGAGAATGATGTGATTGACTTGACCCATTCCGTTAGCTTAGCACTCGATCGTTTAGTATGTTGCTATTGCTTTCTTCATGACTTATACATGTTCCTATGACTATGAGATTATGCAACTCCCGTTTACCGGAGGAACACTTTGTGTGCTACCAAACGTCACAACGTAACTGGGTGATTATAAAGGTGCTCTACAGGTGTCTCCAAAGGTACTTGTTGGGTTGGCGTATTTCGAGATTAGGATTTGTCACTCCGATTGTCGGAGAGGTATCTCTGGGCCCACTCAGTAATACACATCACTATAAGCCTTGCAAGCATTGTGACTAATGAGTTAGTTGCGGATGATGTATTACGGAACGAGTAAAGAGACTTGCCGGTAACGAGATTGAACTAGGTATCGAGATACCGACGATCGAATCTCGGGCAAGTAACATACCGATGACAAAGGGAACAACGTATGTTGTTATGCGGTCTGACCGATAAAGATCTTCGTAGAATATGTGGGAACCAATATGAGCATCCAGGTTCCGCTATTGGTTATTGACCGGAGAGGTGTCTCGGTCATGTCTACATAGTTCTCGAACCCGTAGGGTCCGCACGCTTAACGTTACGATGACAGTTATATTATGAGTTTATATGTTTTGATGTACCGAAGGTTGTTCGGAGTCCCGGATGTAATCACGGACATGACGAGGAGTCTCGAAATGGTCGAGACATAAAGATTGATATATTGGAAGCCTATGTTTGGACATCGGAAGTGTTCCGGGTGAAATCGGGATTTTTCCGGAGTACCGGGAGGTTACCGGAACCCCCCGGTAACTTAATGGGCCTTAGTGGGCCTAGGTGGAAGAGAGGAGAGGAGGCCAGGGCAGGGCCGCGCGCCCCTCCCCCCCAGTCCGAATAGGAGAAGGAGAGGGGGGCGGCGCCCCCCCCTTCCTTCCTCCCCTCCACCTCTTCCCCCTCTCTCTCCTAGTCCAACATGGAAAAGGGGGGAGTCCTACTCCCGGTAGGAGTAGGACTCCTCCTGGCGCGCCTCTCCTCCTTGGCCGGCGGCCTCCCCCTTGCTCCTTTATATACGGGGGCAGGGGGCACCTCTAGACACACAATTGATCAACGATCTTTTAGCCGTGTGCGGTGCCCCCCTCCACCATATTACACCTCGATAATATCGTAGCGGTGCTTAGGCGAAGCCCTGCGTCGGTAGAACATCATCATCGTCACCACGCCGTCGTGCTGACGAAACTCTCCCTCAACACTCGGCTGGATCGGAGTTCGAGGGACGTCATCGAGCTGAACGTGTGCTGAACTCGGAGGTGCCGTGCGTTCGGTACTTGATCGGTCGGATCGTGAAGACGTACGACTACATCAACCGCGTTGTGTTAACGCTTCCGCTTTCGGTCTACGAGGGTACGTGGACAACACTCTCCCCTCTCGTTGCTATGCATCACCATGATCTTGCGTGTGCGTAGGAATTTTTTTGAAATTACTACGTTCCCCAACAGTGGCATCCGAGCCTGGTTTTATGCGTTGATGTTATATGCACGAGTAGAACACAAGTGAGTTGTGGGCGATATAAGTCATACTGCTTACCAGCATGTCATACTTTGGTTCAGCGGTATTGTGAGATGAAGCGGCCCGGACCGACATTACGCGTACGCTTACGCGAGACTGGTTTCACCGTTGCGAGCACTCGTTGCTTAAAGGTGACTGGCGGGTGTCTGTCTCTCTCACTTTAGTTGAACCGAGTGTGGCTACGCCCGGTCCTTGCGAAGGTTAAAACAGCACCAACTTGACAAACTATCGTTGTGGTTTTGATGCGTAGGTAAGAACGGTTCTTGCTAAGCCCGTAGCAGCCACGTAAAACTTGCAACAACAAAGTAGAGGACGTCTAACTTGTTTTTGCAGGGCATGTTGTGATGTGATATGGTCAAGACATGATGCTATATTTTATTGTATGAGATGATCATGTTTTGTAACCGAGTTATCGGCAACTGGCAGGAGCCATATGGTTGTCGCTTTATTGTATGCAATGCAATCGCCATGTAATTGTTTTACTTTATCACTAAGCGGTAGCGATAGTCGTAAAAGCAATAGTTGGCGAGACGACAACGATGCTACGATGGAGATCAAGGTGTCGCGCCGGTGACGATGGTGATCATGACGGTGCTTCGGAGATGGAGATCACAAGCACAAGATGATGATGGCCATATCATATCACTTATATTGATTGCATGTGATGTTTATCTTTTATGCATCTTATCTTGCTTTGATTGACGGTAGCATTATAAGATGATCTCTCACTAAAATTTCAAGATAAAAGTGTTCTCCCTGAGTATGCACCGTTGCGAAAGTTCTTCGTGCTGAGACACCACGTGATGATCGGGTGTGATAGGCTCTACGTTCAAATACAACGGGTGCAAAACAGTTGCACACGCGGAATACTCAGGTTAAACTTGACGAGCCTAGCATATGCAGATATGGCCTCGGAACACTGAGACCGAAAGGTCGAGCGTGAATCATATAGTAGATATGATCAACATAGTGATGTTCACCATTGAAAACTACTCCATTTCACGTGATGATCGGTTATGGTTTAGTTGATTTGGATCACGTAATCACTTAGATGATTAGAGAGATGTCTATCTAAGTGGGAGTTCTTAAGTAATATGATTAATAGAACTTAAATTTATCATGAACTTAGTACCTGATAGTATCTTGCTTGTCTATGTTAATTGTAGATAGATGGCCCGTGCTGTTGTTCCGTTGAATTTTAATGCGTTCCTTGAGAAAGCAAAGTTGAAAGATGATGGTAGCAATTACACGGACTGGGTCCGTAACTTGAGGATTATCCTCATTGCTGCACAGAAGAATTACGTCCTGGAAGCACCGCTGGGTGCCAGGCCTGCTGCAAGAGCAACACCAGAAGTTATGAACGTCTGGCAGAGCAAAGCTGATGACTACTCGATAGTTCAGTGTGCCATGCTTTACGGCTTAGAACCGGGTCTTCAACGACGTTTTGAACGTCATGGAGCATATGAGATGTTCCAGGAGTTGAAGTTAATATTTCAAGCAAATGCCCGGATTGAGAGATATGAAGTCTCCAATAAGTTCTACAGCTGCAAGATGGAAGAGAATAGTTCTGTCAGTGAGCATATACTCAAAATGTCTGGGTATAATAATCACTTGATTCAACTGGGAGTTAATCTTCCGGATGATAGCGTCATTGACAGAATTCTTCAATCACTGCCACCAAGCTACAAGAGCTTCGTGATGAACTATAACATGCAAGGGATGAATAAGACAATTCCCGAGCTCTTCGCAATGCTAAAGGCAGCGGAGGTAGAAATCAAAAAGGAGCATCAAGTGTTGATGGTCAATAAGACCACTAGTTTCAAGAAAAAGGGCAAAGGGAAGAAGAAGGGGAACTTCAAGAAGAACAGCAAGCAAGTTGCTGTTCAGGAGAAGAAACCCAAGTCTGGACCTAAGCCTGAAACTGAGTGCTTCTACTGCAAGCAGACTGGTCACTGGAAGCGGAACTGCCCCAAGTATTTGGCGGATAAGAAGGATGGCAAGGTTAACAAAGGTATATGTGATATACATGTTATTGATGTGTACCTTACTAATGCTCGCAG
This sequence comes from Triticum aestivum, assembly GCF_018294505.1. Taxonomy (NCBI): domain Eukaryota; kingdom Viridiplantae; phylum Streptophyta; class Magnoliopsida; order Poales; family Poaceae; genus Triticum; species Triticum aestivum. The sequence continues at coordinate 509,010,667 of NC_057814.1, forward strand.
TAGCACCTGGGTATTTGATACTGGTTCTGTTGCTAATATTTGCAACTCGAAACAGGGGCTACGGATTAAGCGAAGATTGGTTAAGGACGAGGTGACGATGCGCGTGGGAAATGGTTCCAAAGTCGATGTGATCGCGGTCGGCACGCTACCTCTACATCTACCTTCGGGATTAGTTTTAGACCTAAATAATTGTTATTTGGTGCCAGCGTTAAGCATGAACATTATATCTGGATCTTGTTTGATGCGAGACGGTTATTCATTTAAATCAGAGAATAATGGTTGTTCTATTTATATGAATAATATCTTTTATGGTCATGCACCCTTGAAGAGTGGTCTATTTTTAATGAATCTCGATAGTAGTGATACACATATTCATAATGTTGAAGCCAAAAGATGCAGAGTTGATAATGATAGTGCAACTTATTTGTGGCACTGCCGTTTAGGTCATATCGGTGTAAAGCGCATGAAGAAACTCCATACTGATGGACTTTTGGAATCACTTGATTATGAATCACTTGGTACTTGCGAACCGTGTCTCATGGGCAAGATGACTAAAACACCGTTCTCCGGTACTATGGAGAGAGCAACTAATTTGTTGGAAATCATACATACAGATGTATGTGGTCCGATGAATATTGAGGCTCGTGGCGGATATCGTTATTTTCTCACCTTCACAGATGATTTGAGCAGATATGGGTATATCTACTTAATGAAACATAAGTCTGAAACATTTGAAAAGTTCAAAGAATTTCAGAGCGAAGTTGAAAATCATCGTAACAAGAAAATAAAGTTTCTACGATCAGATCGTGGAGGAGAATATTTGAGTTACGAGTTTGGCCTACATTTGAAACAATGCGGAATAGTTTCGCAACTCACGCCACCCGGAACACCACAACGTAATGGTGTGTCCGAACGTCGTAATCGTACTTTACTAGATATGGTGCGATCTATGATGTCTCTTACTGATTTACCGCTATCGTTTTGGGGTTATGCTTTAGAGACGGCTGCATTCACTCTAAATAGGGCACCATCAAAATCCGTTGAAACGACACCTTATGAACTATGGTTTGGCAAGAAACCAAAGTTGTCGTATCTTAAAGTTTGGGGTTGCGATGCTTATGTGAAGAAACTTCAACCTGATAAGCTCGAACCTAAATCGGAGAAATGTGTCTTCATAGGATACCCAAAGGAGACTGTTGGGTACACCTTCTATCACAGATCCGAAGGCAAGACATTCGTTGCTAAGAATGGATCCTTTCTAGAGAAGGAGTTTCTCTCGAAAGAAGTGAGTGGGAGGAAAGTAGAACTTGATGAGGTAACTGTACCTGCTCCCTTATTGGAAAGTAGATCATCACAGAAATCAGTTTCTGCGACACCTACACCAATTAGTGAGGAAGTTAATGATAATGATCATGAAACTTCAGATCAAGTTATTACTGAACCTCGTAGGTCAACCAGATTAAGATCCGCACCAGAGTGGTACGGTAATCCTGTTCTGGAGGTTATGTTACTAGACCATGACGAACCTACGAACTATGAAGAAGCGATGGTGAGCCCAGATTCCGCAAAATGGCTTGAGGCCATGAAATCCGAGATGGGATCCATGTATGAGAACAAAGTATGGACTTTGGTTGACTTGCCCGATGATCGGCAAGCCATTGAAAATAAATGGATCTTCAAGAAGAAGACTGACGCTGACGGTAATGTTACTGTCTATAAAGCTCGACTTGTTGCGAAAGGTTTTCGACAAGTTCAAGGGATTGACTACGATGAGACCTTCTCACCCGTAGCGATGCTTAAGTCTGTCCGAATCATGTTAGCAATTGCCGCATTTTATGATTATGAAATTTGGCAAATGGATGTCAAAACTGCATTCCTGAATGGATTTCTGGAAGAAGAGTTGTATATGATGCAACCGGAAGGTTTTGTCGATCCAAAGGGAGCTAACAAAGTGTGCAAGCTCCAGCGATCCATTTATGGACTGGTGCAAGCCTCTCGGAGTTGGAATAAACGCTTTGATAGTGTGATCAAAGCATTTGGTTTTATACAGACTTTTGGAGAAGCCTGTATTTACAAGAAAGTGAGTGGGAGCTCAGTAGCATTTCTGATATTATATGTGGATGACATATTGCTAATTGGAAATGATATAGAATTTCTGGATAGCATAAAGGGATACTTGAATAAGAGTTTTTCAATGAAAGACCTCGGTGAAGCTGCATATATATTGGGCATCAAGATCTATAGAGATAGATCAAGACGCTTAATTGGACTTTCACAAAGCACATACCTTGACAAAGTTTTGAAGAAGTTCAAAATGGATCAAGCAAAGAAAGGGTTCTTGCCTGTACTACAAGGTGTGAGATTGAGTAAGACTCAATGCCCGACCACTGCAGAAGATAGAGAGAAGATGAAAGATGTTCCCTATGCTTCAGCCATAGGCTCTATCATGTATGCAATGCTGTGTACCAGACCTGATGTGTGCCTTGCTATAAGTTTAGCAGGGAGGTACCAAAGTAATCCAGGAGTGGATCACTGGACAGCGGTCAAGAACATCCTGAAATACCTGAAAAGGACTAAGGATATGTTTCTCGTTTATGGAGGTGACAAAGAGCTCATCGTAAATGGTTACGTTGATGCAAGCTTTGACACTGATCCGGACGATTCTAAATCGCAAACCGGATACGTGTTTACATTGAACGGTGGAGCTGTCAGTTGGTGCAGTTCTAAACAAAGTGTCGTGGCGGGATCTACGTGTGAAGCGGAGTACATAGCTGCTTCGGAAGCAGCAAATGAAGGAGTCTGGATGAAGGAGTTCATATCCGATCTAGGTGTCATACCTAGTGCATCGGGACCAATGAAAATCTTTTGTGACAATACTGGTGCAATTGCCTTAGCAAAGGAATCCAGATTTCACAAGAGAACCAAGCACATCAAAAGACGCTTCAATTCCATCCGGGATTTAGTCCAGGTGGGAGACATAGAAATTTGCAAGATACATACGGATCTGAATGTTGCAGACCCGTTGACTAAGCCTCTTCCACGAGCAAAACATGATCAGCACCAAGACTCCATGGGTGTAAGAATCATTACTGTGTAATCTAGATTATTGACTCTAGTGCAAGTGGGAGACTGAAGGAAATATGCCCTAGAGGCAATAATAAAGTTATTATTTATTTCCTTATATCATGATAAATGTTTATTATTCATGCTAGAATTGTATTAACCGGAAACATAATACATGTGTGAATACATAGACAAACAGAGTGTCACTAGTATGCCTCTACTTGACTAGCTCGTTGATCAAAGATGGTTATGTTTCCTAGCCATAGACATGAGTTGTCATTTGATTAACGGGATCACATCATTAGGAGAATGATGTGATTGACTTGACCCATTCCGTTAGCTTAGCACTCGATCGTTTAGTATGTTGCTATTGCTTTCTTCATGACTTATACATGTTCCTATGACTATGAGATTATGCAACTCCCGTTTACCGGAGGAACACTTTGTGTGCTACCAAACGTCACAACGTAACTGGGTGATTATAAAGGTGCTCTACAGGTGTCTCCAAAGGTACTTGTTGGGTTGGCGTATTTCGAGATTAGGATTTGTCACTCCCATTGTCGGAGAGGTATCTCTGGGCCCACTCAGTAATACACATCACTATAAGCCTTGCAAGCATTGTGACTAATGAGTTAGTTGCGGAATGATGTATTACATAACGAGTAAAGAGACTTGCCGGTAACGAGATTGAACTAGGTATCGAGATACCGACGATCGAATCTCGGGCAAGTAACATACCGATGACAAAGGGAACAACGTATGTTGTTATGCGGTCTGACCGATAAAGATCTTCGTAGAATATGTGGGAACCAATATGAGCATCCAGGTTCCGCTATTGGCTATTGACCGGAGAGGTGTCTCGGTCATGTCTACATAGTTCTCAAACCCGTAGGGTCCGCACGCTTAACGTTACGATGACAGTTATATTATGAGTTTATATGTTTTGATGTACCGAAGGTTGTTCGGAGTCCCGGATGTGATCACGGACATGACGAGGAGTCTCGAAATGGTCGAGACATAAAGATTGATATATTGGAAGCCTATGTTTGGACATCGGAAGTGTTCCGGGTGAAATCGGTATTTTTCCGGAGTACCGGGAGGTTACCGGAACCCCCCGGTAACTTAATGGGCCTTAGTGGGCCTAGGTGGAAGAGAGGAGAGGAGGCCAGGGCAAGGCCGCGCGCCCCTTCCCACCCCAGTCCGAATAGGACAAGGAGAGGGGGGGGGCGCCCCCCCCCTTCCTTCCTCCCCTCCACCTCTTCCCCCTCTCTCTCCTAGTCCAACATGGAAAAGGGGGGGGTCCTACTCCCGGTAGGAGTAGGACTCCTTCTGGCGCGCCTCTCCTCCTTGGCCGGCGGCCTCCCCCTTGCTCCTTTATATACGGGGGCAGGGGGGCACCTCTAGACACACAATTGATCAACGATCTTTTAGCCGTGTGCGGTGCCCCCCTCCACCATATTACACCTCGATAATATCGTAGCAGTGCTTAGGTGAAGCCCTGCGTCGGTAGAACATCATCATCGTCACCACGCCGTCGTGCTGACGAAACTCTCCCTCAACACTCGGCTGGATCGGAGTTCGAGGGACGTCATCGAGCTGAACGTGTGCTGAACTCGGAGGTGCCGTGCGTTCGGTACTTGATCGGTCGGATCGTGAAGACGTACGACTACATCAACCGCGTTGTGTTAACGCTTCCGCTTTCGGTCTACGAGGGTACGTGGACAACACTCTCCCCTCTCGTTGCTATGCATCACCATGATCTTGCGTGTGCGTAGGAAATTTTTTGAAATTACTACGTTCCCCAACACTTCCTTGGGTATACGGTACTACCGTGGCTAGCCACAGTACTACTGCAGGAGATGAGCATGGTACTACCGCAACCAGCACGACAGTAATTTTTTACTACTGCTGGATGAGCGGTACTACCGCCCTGCGTGCGGTACTTCCGCTCGGGCGGTACTACCGCGATGACCCGCGGTACTACCGCACCGTCGTGAGCGGGTGGGGGTTAAGAGCAGGCAGGGGGAGTTACAACTCCCCCATACCCATTCAACTCTGTTTCCCCACTTCGTCTCTCTCTCTCTCTCCTGCCCACGAACGGCGCCGGAGGACCTCGCCGGATATCCGTCTCCGGCCGCTCTCCTCGCATTCCGACCGGTGGGATCGATCCCCACCCCGTCCTCTTGCCATGGAACAAGGTTTCTCCCCAAATCCCTCCCTCTTTGCTTCGTTGTTTTTCCTCTAGGTTTTGGGGAGATGCATGTTGTCTTGAGATTTTAGGCCAAATCTTTGCAAGAGTAGGATGTAGGAGAGTTGTAGTGCAGTAGAGATGCTATTTGGTATGTTGCCACACGGTATTTTTGATCAACCGTAGTATCGCTCCAATGTTGCGGATGTGCCTAGATCTGTTCATCTCGGATTTGACCCCGAGCGGTACTACCGCACCTCCTATACGGTACTACCGCTCAGGCCGCTTCCGCATCGTACGGTACTACCGCTCCTCTGGGGCGGTACTACCGCGAGCGGCGCGGAAGTAAAATTTTACTTCCGCTCTAGGCGCGGTACTACCGTGCCATCCCGGCGCGGTACTACCGTTGACTTCGAACCTTCCTTGTCTCCTTGTGGCAACTACCCAATCTTATCTCTACGTGTTTCGTTTGTTTTCGTTGTGGTCTTTGCATTGATCCTTCTCGTTTCTCTTGTGTGTTCTTGTGTTGTGTGTCATAGGTGGTGGCTCCGGTTCCAATGTCCGTCGTTCGAATCCCAGCCGTGACACAGGCTCGAAGCGCCTGCACAACCAAGAGGAGGCTCCAGAGGGCTCCAATGCCCCCCAACGCAGAACCAAGACCACCGCCACCAAGATCCAGGAGCCATCAATGGGCATGGACGAGATACCACTGGCTGAGTTTGTCACTCGCAGGAAGCTCAACCCCTATGTGAAGCCACGTGAGAATTTCAGAGGGAATGAGTTGTTCTGGACCAAGCAGCAGAATCTTATCTTTCTAGATGTGATCAAGGCCAAGCAGAACATCTACGTGGACGTGCACTGGATTGACATGGATCATATGAGGAAGGATAAACACCGGGCATATTTTGGTGAGGCTTTGGACCTGGTGGAGCAATTTGGCATTGAGGACTTGCTCACTTTCCACCTAGACTATGACCCTGAGATTGTGGCTCGGTTCTTTGCGTCGGTCCACTTCCATACTGATGAGGCACGGACCATGACATGGATGACCAATGGACAGAGGATGACTGCTAAGTGGAAGGAGTTCATGGAGTTGCTACAGGTTCCTGACAAGGAGCTCAACAAGCCTGTTGGTGTTCGTCCTCATGCCAACCCCGAGTTAGCCAGCAAGAACAAGCTATAGCCGTACCTAGTTGAGAAGCAGCTTCCCAGTGGAAAGAAGACGTGGGTGCTGAATCCATTCCTTGACATCATGCACCGGATCTTCCGCAACTCCCTCTTTCCGCGCATTGGTGACAAGGATAAAGTGCATGCTTATCTCGTGGATATGTTGCTCATTTGTGAGGAGGCGCGTCTCGCTCAGACGCAACCACGTGATGTCTCACATATCATGTGGTGTGAGCTGCAGTTTGCGGTGTTAAACCGTAAGGTACCCATCTATGGCCTTTATCTATTTCACTTGATCTTGAGGACTTGGGAGCAGCTTTATCCCAATGATGACTTTGTTGCCCCCAACTGGATTCGTCATGAGCCCATCAAGATCCGCAACAAGAGCCAGTGGGCTAATACGACTACTAGAGCTGAGGCTGAGGCTGCGAGGATGAATGTGGATGAGGACGAGATTGAGGAGGAGGAGGCTAAGGACAGTTTTGCTGGGTATGCTCCTCCCTCATCTGAGCCCACGTGGGCTAAGAAGCTGAAGAACAAGATGAAGGCTCTGTTCTGCATGCAGCCCAAGGGCCAGTACCGGTCTCATGTTGCTCAGAAGGAGAGTCGCCGGAGCGACAAGAGGATCTTGAGGACGTTTGGCGAGCAGGTATCAAGCGGGTCCGAGAAGCACATCACCCCAGAGGTTGAATGGATGGCGAAGCAGGGCTACCAGTGGACTGAATCTGAGGAGGAGACCATCCCCGCTGCCAAGACCGACGAGGAGCATGACGAGTGATCGCTTTAGCTTGAGCTACCACCTATGTCGTAGGTGTCCTATCTGCCTTTTTGGTGTCTCGATGCCAAAGGGGGAGAGAGTGTAGGATTTGCGAGTCTTGTGTCGTTGTGTCGTTGTGTCTCGCTCTTTGCTTTCGTCCTGTTGAACCTCGTTTGCTTTGGCTTGTTGGTTTGTGTTTGGTTTCGTCTGAATCCAGGAGACTATCATATGGTGTAAGACATATGCACTGTAGCGTATTTATTATCTTGCCTCCTTACTTAGTGTTAGTTATTTTGTTGCAAGATATGCCTCGCCTATAAAATATAGGGGGAGTGTTGATCCTAGTATGTGTGCCGTGCAGTCCAAAGCATTTCTCTAGAGAGCACACATCTAGGGGGAGCCCGTCTATATTTTATAGATGTTGGGTTTGCCTATGTTTCATTTTATTTCCCTATGTGCAAATCTCGTATTGTCATCAATCCACCAAAAAGGGGGAGATTGTAAGGGCATATTTATCCCTAAGTGGTTTTGGTGATTGATGACAATGCATTTGCGGACTAATCGTGTGCATTGAGCATTTCAGATATCTCATATTTAGGCACAAGACGATTCATTGCTCCTCGGAGTCTAGTGAATACGGAGTTTTCCCTACGTTTCTTTTCAGTGGATTTGAGTCGTAGGAAAGCCGTACTATTAAGAGGGGGTCCGCTTTGAAAAGGTTTGGGTGGAATCATCACGTACACGTTTGTTCCTTTTGCACCACCTTTCCTTTGGCTCTTTGGAGCATCCTCCGTTTATCCGTGTCTCTGCAAAAAGAAGGACTCTTAGTGTTGGTTGTGCTGGGGCATGCGGTAGTACTGCTCAAGGGAGCGGTAGTACCGCAGAGGCCCACGGTAGTACCGACCAGGGACGAGGTAGTACTGCAGGCCCTTGCGGTAGTACGGCTCCCAGGGCGCGGTAGTACCGTGGCCTCAGGCCAGGCACAACTGCACGAGCGGAAGTAGGGGCGGATGTAATTTTTTACATCGCGCCCTATGCGGTAGTACCGCTCCAGGTGTGCGGTAGTACCGCGTCGGATTTTGCACAGATCGAAAGTCAGCGGAAGTAGCCACGGATGTATTTTTATATGTCTGTGCCTTCCCAGCTTAGACAAACCCTGCCTTGCGGTAGTACCGCAAGGGCGAGTGGTAGTACTACTCCGGCGGTTCTACCGCTCTCTGCTTCAACGCAACAGGGCTGGTCTAGCTCCTGCCGCGCCAGCGGTAGTACCGTATGGCCCCACGGTAGTACCGCAGGCCCTTGCAGTAGTACTACTTGTCTGGTGCGGTAGTACCGCTCGTCGCAGGCTGGGTAAATGGATAACGGTTGGATTTGTCCGATCACTATGTAAGGGGAGTCTTCTTCTCCGAGTTGACCACCTCTTCCATCCCTAAGCTCCATTTTCGCCCGATCTCTCTCCCTAGCCAATCAAACTTGTTGATTTCCTAGGGATTGGTTGAGAAGGCCCCGATCTACACTTCCACCAAGAGAAATTTGATCCCCTCACTAATCCCTTGCAGATCTTATTACTCTTGGTGTTTGAGCACCCTAGATGGTTGAGGTCACCGCGGAGCCGTATTCCATCGTGGTGAAGCTTCGTGGTGTCGTTGGGAGCCTCCAATTAAGTTGTGGAGATTGCCCCAACCTTGTTTGTAAAGGTCCGGTCGCCGCCTCCAAGGGCACCAATAGTGGAATCACGGCATCTCGCATTGTGTGAGGGCGTGAGGAGAATACGGTGGCCCTAGTGGCTTCTTGGGGAGCATTGTGCCTCCACACCGCTCCAACGGAGACGTACTTCCTCTCAAAGGGAAGGAATTTCGGTAACACATCCTCGTCTTCACCGGCTCCACTCTTGGTTATCTCGTACCTTTACTTGTGCAAGTTTACTTTGTGTTACATCCCTTGCTTGCTTGTGTACTAGTTGTTGTTGCATCATATAGGTTGCTCACCTAATTGCACATCTAGACAACCTACTTTGATGCAAAGTTTAATTTGGTAAAGAAAAACTAAAAATTGTTAGTTGCCTATTCACCCCCCCCCCTCCTAGTCAACTATATCGATCCTTTCAGATCATCTTATAATGCTACCGCCGTACTAAGCAAAATAAGATGCATAAAAAGACGAACATCACATGCAATCAAAATATGTGACATGATATGGCCATCATCATATTGTGTCTTTGATCTCCATCTCCAAAGCACCGTCATGATCTCCATCGTCATCGGCTTGACACCTTGATCTCCATCATAGCATCGTTGTCGTCTCGCCAACTATTGCTTCTACGACTATCGCTACCGCATAGTGATAAAGTAAAGCAATTACATGGCGATTGCATTTCATACAATAAAACGACAACCATAAGGCTCCTGCCAGTTGCCGATAACTTTTACAAAACATGATCATCTCATACAATAACGTATATCACATCATGTCTTGACCATATCACATCACAACATGCCCTACAAAAGCAAGTTAGACATCCTCTACTTTGTTGTTGCAAGTTTTACGTGGCTGCTACGGGCTTCTAGCAAGAACCATTCTTACCTACGCATCAAAACCACAACGATTTTTCGTCAAGTGTGCTGTTTTAACCTTCAACAAGGACCGGTCGTAGTCAAATTCGATTCAACTAAAGTTGGAGAAACAGACACCCGCCAGCCACCTTTATGCAAAACAAGTTGCATGTCTATCAGTGGAATCGGTCTCATGAACGTGGTCATGTAAGGTTGGTCCGGGCCGCTTCATCCAACAATACCGCCGAATCAAAATAAGAAGTTGGTGGTAAGCAGTATGAGTATTATCGCCCACAACTCTTTGTGTTCTACTCGTGCATATCATCTACGCATAAACCTGGCTCTGATACCACTGTTGGGGAACGTAGCATGCAATTTCAAAAAAATCCTACAATCACGCAAGATCTATCTAGGAGATGCATAGCAACGAGAGGGGAGAGTGTGTCCACATACCCTTGTAGACCGAAAGCGGGAGCGTTAGGTTAACGCGGTTGATGTAGTCGAACGTCTTCACGATCCAACCGATCTAGTACCGAACATACGGCGCCTCCGAGTTCAGCACACATTCAGCTTGATGACGTCCCTCGAACTCTTGATCCAGCAGAGGGTCGAGGGAGAGTTTCGTCGGCACGACGGCGTGGTGACGATGATGGTGATGTGATCCGCGCAGGGCTTCACCTAAGCACTACATGAATATGACCGGAGGAGTAAACCGTGGAGAGAGACGCCGCACACGGCTTGGAGCAATTGGTGTGTCTCCAAGGAGTGCCCTGCCCACGTATATAAAGGAGGGAGAGGAGGAGGCCGGCCACCAAGGGCGCGCCAAGGGGGGAGTCCTACTAGGACTCCTCTCCTAGTAGGATTCGCCCCCCCCCTTGGGGGGTCGCGCCCCCTTCCCCTTGTCCAATTCGGACAGCCCATGGGGGGCGCGCACCACCCTTTGTGGGCTCCCCTCTCTCTCCCCTATGGCCCATGTTGGCCCATTACTTCCCCGAGGGGTTCCGGTAATCCCTCGGTACTCCGATAAATATCTGAAACGTCCCGAAACCATTCCGATGTCCAAATACTATCGTCCAATATATCAATCTTTACCTCTCGACCATTTTGAGACTCCTCGTCATGTCCATGATCTCATCCGGGACTCCGAACAATCTTCGATCACCAAAACACATAACTCAATACAAATCGTCATCGAACGTTAAGCGTGCGGACCCTACGGGTTCGAGAACTATGTAGACATGACCGAGACACATCTCCAGTCAATAACCAATAGCGGAACCTGAATGGTCATATTGGTTCGTACATATTCTATGAAGATCTTTATCGGTCAAACCGCAATGACAACATACGTTATTCCTTTTGTCATCGGTATGTTACTTGCCCGAGATTCGGTCATTGGTATCCTTATACCTAGTTCAATCTGGTTACCGGCAAGTCCCTTTACTCGTTCCGTAATGCATCATCCCGCAACTAACCCATTAGTCACATTGCTTGCAAAGCTCATCGTGATGTGCATTACCGAGAGGGCCCAGAGATACCTCTCTGATACTCGGAGTGACAAATCCTTATCTCGATCTATGTCAACCCAACAAACACCTTCGGAGACACCTGTAGAGCATCTTTATAATCACCCAGTTACGTTATGACGTTTGATAGCACACAAGGTGTTCCTCCGATATTCGGGAGTTACATAATCTCATATTCAAAGGAATATGTATAAATCATGAAGAAAGCAATGACAATAAAACTTAACGATCATTATGTTAAGCTAACGGATGGGTCTTGTTCCCGTTCATCAAATTACAACACATGTCTTTGGTTAGAAACTTAACATCTTTGATTAACGAGCTAGTCTAGTAGAGGCTTACTAGGGACACTGTGTTTTGTCTATGTATCCATACATGTATCAAGTTTCCGGTTAATACAATTCTAGCATGAATAATAAACATTTATTATCCACACATGTATTAAGTTTCCGGTTAATACAATTCTAGCATGAATAATAAACATTTATCATAATATAAGGTAATATAAATAACAATTTTATTATTGCTTCTAGGGCATATTTCCTTCACTCATCCCACTATTCCGCTTGGCGCGAGGCTTCAACGGGACCTGCACGGTCTATCCATCAGCACATTGACATGATTGTTACCAAAATTCTTGTTCCTGCGATCAAGCGGGAGGAGTACCGTGTAAATTTCCGGCATCCTGCTGTTGTGACAAGAATGCATCCTATAACAAAAATGTATCCGACATCCTCAATCTCAAGCTAGAAAAAGAAACGAGTCTCTTACTTACTATGAAAAAGTTACCAATATTTTTATCATTAACTTAAGACACAAAGCCTCTGGATTGACATGAGTAACATGAAAGACTTTGGGAAATATGAAGAAATTAGGCACATTTTTTTTGCATGACATGAAGTAGAAGTAAAAAAAATCAAAACGTCTCATCTGGTATTCAGTTCTGCATACCAAGGTTGCAGTTATACAAGTACAACAATTATTCAGACAAGATCAGCAAGGAGATGAGAGGATGCCCTCATAATTATTCTGAAAATCGGTAGTTGGAGTCAACTTGCTTAATTCTATATGCATGCATATTCAAAACAACATGGAGAATTGTTGTAGGTTAGCTTGGGAGTACCTTTTTAACATGGAGAATCGTTGTAGGTTGGCTTGCTGAATTCTGTGTGCATGCATATTTTGCAGTTGATTATGCGGCATCCTCATAGTGCAATCTTCTGCTGATTCGTTGGGAGTACCTTTGCCACCTCATCTGTTCAATATAATACTCCTCCCATACTGAACATTGAAGACCGCAATATCAATGAGATCTCTGTCGGGGTCAAACACTTAAAGGTACTTTTGTTGTCGTTGCTAATTTATGAATATCAATATCAACAATGGACCTAGTTGGGCAGATGCAGGAGTAACTGTACTATGAACCTTGTTTGAAATAATTGTGCAATTAATTTCCCACGAAGATAATTGAACGTTTCTTGTGTTGAGGAAAGAATAGTCCACATGGACCAAGCACAGCTGCAATGGGTTGTCAGTCGCACACATGCTGATAAGCTTCCGTTGTGTCCTAATCTAAGCAGCAGGCTAATCACCTGATGATCTGAAAAGATGACATGAATGTTCAGAGCTTGCATGTGCAATTCTACCAGTGTCTTCAGACCAACCTCCAGAGCAACCTGCACGATCCATCCATCAGTGCATTGACTGGATTGTCAAAGTTGCCGACTTTGGTGTGCGACTGGGCACCGACGATCGCTGCAAGGAAGACGACAACATCAATGGCGGCGGTGCAAGTTACTGATCAGAACATATGGGCGAGTGCATGGAAGACAATCAAGAGAAGAGATTAAAGATGATCTCACTGGCGAGGTGTCAGTCCTTGGGCGCCGCTTTTCGCGCTGGTGGCCTTGCACGCGTCGCCGGGGTCGCTAGCCATGGCGTAACAAGGGCCAGTCGCATGACGCGGTGCCTGCGAGGTCGTCCCTCTCCTCCGTGCAGCCCTCCGCCATGAACCTCCTACTCTCCGATGGGATCTGGCCGATGAACCAGCACCATCGCGAGGAAGGCGTCAAATCTTCATGGATCCGACGACAACAAACCTTGTTCCTCCTACGGAAACCTTGATCTGGACATCGACGGCCAGGGGCAAGCCAGGGCGGTTCTCCTCGCGGAGGCTGAGAGAGATGAGGGTCCCCTCAGAGAAGAACAGGCACGTGGAGAGCCCGGTGTGAGGGTGAGCGGAGGGTGGGTCTGCAGGCGCTACCGATGCAGGGGAGGGGGTAGGTTTGCTCGATCTATAGGGGAGCAGTGCGACCGTCGCCACTGCCTTGATGCATCCGATCAGTCGGGGAGGGGAGCTCCTGGCCTTGGACGAAGGGGGGAGGGAGGCTGAGACCCACCTAGGCCAGGCGCGTGGTCGGCTCCCGATGTACATGGCTGCAGGGGGAGGAGGTGGTGGCGCCGTGGCGGCTGGCTGGGGAGGGAGGCTGCGTTGGCCGGCTTATCCGTAGGGGCGGCGGCGCAGGAAGGGAGGGCTTGGGAGTTGGGAGAGGTAGGTCGGGGGTCCGATTTTTTTTCGTTGTGTGCGAGGGAGCCTCGTTCGCCCGATTTGTTCGCTGCGTGGGACGGGATTACGTGCGAGGGGCCACGTTGGTCCGTTTTTTTAACTGCGAGGGGTTTTCTTTCGTGAAGTGAGAGGTAAAAGCGAGGGAGTAATGGACGGTGGGAGGAGGGAGGAGGGAGGAGGGAGGAGGGATGAAAAACACAAGACAAAGGTGGGAGGTGGAACGAAGGAAAACCGAACAAAAATAAACCATATCAGGCTACAAGTGCTACATTAGGAGCAAAGAAAAAAAATTAAGTAGGTACATAAAATGCTTTAATAATAAGATTTCTTTGTTATGATTTACACACTCAATTTTTTTAAATCGCTTATTTGTTTCCTAATTGATGTGACTAGCAAAAATGCTCGTGCGTTGCAACGGGTGGAAACAGTCCAGACGCCCTTACCCACTGAGCATGACTAAAAACCTCACCCTCATGCCCCTAACATAATAAACATGACGAATGCCTCATCCTCAGGTCCACATCTTTCATTTCAATATGACATGAGACCCATGTTTCTGCTTGTCCTCTTTGCGTCCTCATCGCCGGTGGACGCAGTACGAGCTGTCACTAACCAAGGTTGGTCAGGTCCAATAACTGGATCATTGAGCCTCCTTCGTGTCCAGTGAGATCAAGAGCGTTGAGCAAATATTTTTTTTTAATCTTCCGGCTAATATAATAGGGAAAAGCACTGCACATAATATATGTCCGTGTTATCATGTAAACTGAATAGTTTGTGTCAGGTAAGCCATGAAATCTTAGTTTTTTCTTTTTGAGAGGTATGAAATCTTAGTTGGACTCCTATTTTTTTAGGTATAGATGGACACCTTATGCATTGTGACGGGTGTCACTGGCCGAGCGAGGCTGGTCGTACGTTAAGACGCGATGGAGAAAAATATTCCTTCCATATCCCTTGTTTAATAAACCGAACTACAACAATGCATCCCGGGGCATATTTTAATAATTCACCTAGTTTTATTAGTAGTATAGATTAAAAAAAGTTAGCTACAGTGCCTCCTAGTTTTCCAAAATTATTCATGTTTTGAAAAAATGTTTGCCTTTTCAAATTCAAAGTCCAAAAAATATTTGTGTTTTAACAAATGTTCGCGAATTCGGAAGAATCATTCATTACAGTACCTCCTAGTTTTTAAAAATTGTTCGTGTCTTAAAAAAGATTCAGCTTTAAAAAACAAAAAGATATTTTATTTTTAAATGTTCAAGATTAAATTTATTGTTCACAACTATGCAAAATATTTGCATTCGAAAATATATTCCTTTTGAAAAAAAATAGTTTTGCTCTCAGTATATGACGCGGCTGTGGCTTAATTTGCGAAGTCGCACTACCAAGTAACAGCAAGTCACATTTAGTAGAGTGGCTAGCACTTTGAAGTGTCCAACGTGAGCACTTGGGTTCAATTCCTAGCAAAGCTATTTTTTTCTTGGACATTTTTCACTGTTGGTACAGGATCCGCTGATGGGCCGGCCCATCCTGGTTCTGTCGTAGATTGTTTTGGCAGAAACAAATCGGAGAGCAAGGGTGCGTTGACGTACGAAAAACATGTGGGTCCCATCATAAACCAAAAAAAGTGAAGAAACAATCCTCCCTTTAATATTAGGTAAAGATTGAGGATTTTTTTAAATCAATTGTTTGTTTCCTAATTAATGTGATTGAGCGATTTAAAGTAATATTAATTAATTTAGATTTGATCTTTAAAGATTGATTTTGATTGATTCTTTCACATAAAGACATTACTAAATAATCTACGTCAGCATGGAAAGTTCTGATCCGTTCAGATTTTTTCCGTTGTGTTAGAGGATGACGCGAAAATAAAGCAGTGGGTTGGTGGGTGGGGACGAAAAAAACTAGACGAAAAGAGGGACAAAAAAAACATAAATACCAGCCTACCAATTGCTTCATTAGAAGTAGAAATGTTCTATGACCGCTTTCATCATTAACTCCATATTCCATACTTTCTTAAGATCAAAATTGTACGACTAGTTTACACTTTCTGGGACGGCCGAGTGATATGTGCTGAGCATCGAAGCCAACTTATAGTACGTCAATCCAGACATCCAGCAGTCTCTCAGTTTCGTGTCCAAGTACAGACAGGGGAGCTATATGGACCAGGCCGGCGCGGGGGAGGCCACGGCGGTGGCGGCGGCTGTGTGCGTGACGGGCGCGGGAGGCTTCATCGCCTCGTGGCTCGTGGAGCGCCTCCTCGCCAGAGGAGACTACGCGGTGCATGGCACCGTTCGTGACCCCAGTAAGATTTTCTTTTCTTGAGATGATCCCTTGTAAGTTTCTGCGACCATGTTAGTAAGATGCGGATCTATCCGTACGTGCAGGCGACCCCAAGAATGACCACCTGAGGACGCTGGACGGCGCCGGCGAGCGGCTGCGGCTGTTCAAGGCCGACGTGCTGGACTACGCGAGCGTGGCGTCCGCCGTGGCCGGCTGTGCCGGCGTCTTCCACGTCGCCAGCCCCTGCCCCGCCGCCAAATCCACGAACCCCGAGGTAACACCCCGACTGTCAAATCTGTAACACCCAAGGGCTCGCTGTTGTGCCTGTACTTTTTGGAAAATTTTACGGTAGTATATATAATTGGTTGCGCGGCGCAGGTGGAGCTGCTTGCCCCGGCGGTGGCCGGCACGCTGAACGTGCTCCGGGCCTGCCGCGAGGCCGGCGTCCGCCGCGTCGTGGTGGTGTCGTCGGTCCGCGCGATCTTCATCAACCCCAACCCTCCCGAGGGCCCCACCATGGACGAACACTGCTGGTCGGACGAGGAGTACTGCAGAGCCACCGAGGTGAATTTCCATCGTCTCTAGAGAACATCTTGACCCGCGAGATCATCTTACATTCTTGGTTGATCTCTGTGGTTTCTTAGAGCTGGTACTGCCTCTCCAAGACGCTGGCCGAGCGCGAGGCCTGGGCTTACGCAGAGAAGACCGGGCTAGACGTGGTGACCGTGTGCCCGCCGCTGGTGTTCGGGCCTCTGCTGCAGCCCACGGTGAACACCAGCAGCTTGTTCCTCATCAGATACCTGAAATGTATGCTACCCTTTCACATTCAGATAAATAAATACGCACTGCGATTATAAGCTGCGTTTGAATTGATTTTGATGTATCTGCAGGCGACGGCGTGGACGCCATGGACGACGGGGTGAGGAACATGGTGGATGTCAGGGACGTCGCCGACGCCCTTATGCTGGCGTACAAGAGCCCGGAGGCGGCCGGCCGCTACATCTGCAGCGCGCACGCCAGGAAGGTGTCCGAAATGGTTTCCGTCGTCAGGAGCCTGCATCCCAACCTGAACTACCCAAACGAGTAAGCGCCATCACTTAATCGATCTGTGCAAATTGCAAGCCGAGTATGAACTCTCGGGATTCTGATGACGGGGACAATGAGTTTGGCAGGTTCGTTCAGCTGGTGGGGGATGAGAAGGTGTTCAGCTCCGAGAAGCTGCAGAGGCTGGGGTGGAAGTTCAGGATGTTGGAGGAGACGATGAAGGACAGCGTCGAGTCCTACATGTCTGCAGGCATACTGAGCTGAGCTTGGCTATGGTGTCATCGAATAAATAATTTTACCCATGCAGGGATGTACCCGTGGGCAATCCACCGTTTTCGTCAAGATCCGTGAAGGTTTTATACTTTACTAGATGACCAGTTGCGCCATTGGCGCAAAGGCCAAGAGTAAGCCATGTATTGAAAGAGTGTTCATTAATATTATTCGGTCATATATTAATATGAGAAAAATTTCCACTTGCTATAAGTAACAGAACCGTTAATTAGTCAAACACATATCCACACCCGAGAAGCACATTGCACAGGGTTGAAACTTTTAAGCCTCACATTCCCAAGCAATCTTAAGGAGGGCCAACAGAATTGAAATCACTGATGCAAACAGTTAGTAATATTTATACACACAACTTCTTTATTGTGGTCATATGATGATGAAATCAGTACTTAAATCAGCACCAAGGATAGCCGATCAGACCAAAAAAAAATCTGCATACCACTGAACAACACTATTATGCAGGACTCATTTTAAAAGGCCCTCAGTTCTAATTTCTATAAGAGTTTGAAGCTTTGGAGTCAAGGCTACGAACCTTCAAATCCGACCAAACATCTTACCATGCAAACACGGTAAAATGGGAAAGAAAGACTCTAAATGTGGCGTACCAAAAGCGGCTGAAAATGTTGAACGACCTGGGCGTGAGGAGTTGTGTCGGTGACCTGGTGACGCCGAGCAGCGCGTGGATGTGGGCCAGCCTGATGACGGTGGTGGCGGCGCCCTCTTTTTTTTTAGTTTCCTATGATCCAAAGTAGGCGCTGGAACAAAGTAAATCTTTAAACACCTATGTAAGTAGATTCAAAACAATAAGAAGTCATTTAATCGATGGAATGTAGCATTATGAAAAATATATAGCAAAGTGATTTTGTGCATGCTAGTTGCAGCATCGGCACAACACATATTCTAGCAAACAGACCTATGTTTGACACATTCTACCACAAAGTGCCTGTCGAAAGGCTTCGGCACTGTGGCTCATGTAGAAAACTGAAAAATGGCTCAACTGTAGTAGCATGCATATCTAACATCTTTTGTCCTTTCATAAAGCAACGAAAGTTCAGAACATACAATCTTAAACCGGTGAGCGACTTGGTTTACATCATCTCCTAATTGACCTGAGCTACAAATTTATTTACCGAAACAACATAATGAAATATGATATATATCGTTCCTTAGAATGAGAAGCTACAAAATAGAAGAGGCATATGTTTATATGGAAGTATTCATATATCCTAGGCCGGGTTTTTACAGAGCAATCACGGGCATGCCGTTATACATCTATACAAAATGATCTGCGCAAGAAGGCTGCTTTAAAAGTAGTAAGGATTAAAGAAAAAATGCATCACAACAATTCATTACTAAACAACGGAATGAAATACGATAGCTATCAATCCTGGTAACAGGAAGCTACGAAATATAAGAGGACTACATTTATATTATTATTTTGCGGGTAGAGGATTACATTTATATGTAAACATTCAAATATCCTAGGCCTGTATTTTGACCATGTAATCACAGATATGTCGTTATACCCCCACCTTTTCCTTTTACTCCGCATACAAGTTTGGTCAAACTGAAAATGGAAATGCATTATGTTTGAACACTGAAACCCCTCCTTGCAAAAGAATCAATTATAGCACCAGTTCTCATTCAATCTGATCTCTGACTGTGAGTTATTCTTGTTCTCTATAATTTAGCTTGGGGTTTCCACTTGTGTAGAACTGTAACAAATAAAGCAGGGCATGTAGCATCGGTGCTGGGCACTATTGGCATGCTTTGCACACGTATAACAGGCATGGGCAAAGGTGAGAGGGTCATGGTGTACTGCACGGCCTGGATGTGCACTGTGTGTATGCGTGAGGCTGTAAAGGAGAACAACAATGTGTAGCTTCTCCTCGCTTCAGTCATAAACAGAAAAATACAAAAACAAACTCAACACAAAGCTAGTGCTGGGGGAAAACCATCGAGTACCTTGTGTACATCCTTTCTCTGGTTGATTCTTGCTATCGATTCCTCTACGACGAGCCAAGATCTGAGTCTCATGTGTGTCCATAGGGGGAAAACAGAGGCGAGCGAGACTCCAGGCCTGTCAATCTCCTTCATTATCAGCTAAGTTGAATGGTTGTTGCCAGTAAGTGAAATGGGAATTGTACATCAAGATTCACGTAGCAGAAACGAATTACCAGAGGAAGGTGGGTAGTCTGCAAATGGTACAAAGGATCTCTTTTGAGCTGATCTGCTCCAAACGACTGGTTTCAAACTGAACAAGGAAATAAGCAAATGGACAAGTCGTCAGAAACAACCTTGCGCAAAATAATTTGAAACATCATTATGCAGTTTACTGTCATTAGAAACAACCTTGCATAATAGTATAATTTAGTTCCAAAGTATGTCCAGAGGTACAGGGGTACAGATCTAGTACATTTTAGTTTCAGAGTATGTCCAGAATCATACTAAATCTACAAAACCAGTATCCTTATCTGAAAGCACCCACACAGTTCATTTGATAGATGCAGTCAGCGGTAAAAGAAAAAAGGATGTTAGCAAATTAGAGCTGCACACACACCTCCAATAGTGTTTTGGCCTGTGTAGGAAACACGAACCCCCAAACACCTCGACCTCCTTGCCCAGTGGGGGTGGAGGCAATGGTGGCGCTTCTCATGACGCAGAGGAGGCAACGACGCAGTCGAGCGGTGCCGGCGCCACCCCGGACGATATCAAGATCGGGCGAGACGAGGCGGCGACCAGGCGAGCAAGCACCATCAGAGCGCCGTCGTTGGGGAGCAGCAGCGGTGTGCAGCGCGGGAGTACTGCGGCAGCGCGGAGGCACGGGAGAGAGGGAGAGAG
The DNA here is from genome assembly GCF_018294505.1 of Triticum aestivum. NCBI lineage: Eukaryota > Viridiplantae > Streptophyta > Magnoliopsida > Poales > Poaceae > Triticum > Triticum aestivum. Next base: position 509,030,939 of record NC_057814.1, read on the forward strand.
GGGGGGCAGGAGGCCGTGGCTGCCTCGTTTCCTCTCTGAGATCGAGATCGAAAGAGAGTACCTGAGAGGAAAAGAATGTTAATGGCGAAGGATATGTATCATGCGCAGTAAATTGTAAAAAGAAATACCCTGAAGTGAGAATTTTTGGTCGCAGTTTGCAGCTTCCTCATAAGCTTAGGCATCTTCATGCTTACTATCACCCTGTCAAGCACAGTAATAAGCAACGTAAACATATCCTCACTGAAATTGCATCGTTGATCAAGATGACAAAACTGATGACTTAGATAACAAAACCAACCTTCAGATGGCAATTAGCAATCTTGATGTACACAGATGAAGCTCTGTTCCTTGCAAACCAAGTTGGTAGCAACACAACAGAATAAGGGGATGAGTGCTTAGACATTAAGCCATTAAACAAACTCAAAATTGCAGATCACCCTGTCAAGCACGGCATTACACCAACCAGCAGGTAGTGGTGCCACCTCCACACAAAGTTACTAATTCATCCTAAAGGAAAAATCACATCATGAGATGGAAAGGATGGAATTAAATCACTAACTCACGCACTCTGCACACGGTAACGGCCAACACCGGTGTTGCTTCTCACGTAATGGCCAAAGGCTCGACCCAGCTCCGGCTTTCGACAATTTGACTAATAGTCTAAGAGAAAGCATATTATTAACATCCATAATTTGGATTGGGTAATCTAGAACAAGTGATTCAACTTCTATAATCTGACCCTGCTAACACATGATTTATTGGATAATTTGGACTGTTGTGCAAAATTTAAGAGCGGAACTAATTGTTCAATTTCTAATTTTTTACTTGGCATATCTTCTGAGTAAGGTGAGCTCATTCTCTAAAGCAAATACAACAGTTTTCGGGAAAATGCTTAGAAACAGTAGCGGCAAGTTGAAGATCAAGTTGGACAGAGTAAGGTCTAAATGGCATCTCCCTTTTTCTAAAAGGCAAAAGATTGAGTAAAATCTGTCTTTTGGATAGAGCAAATATATAGCTTCAGAAATAAGAACAAAGCCATGAACACAGCATCGAGGAATCAGTATAAGAACAAAGCAAATATTATACTGAAGGTTGAGTAAAATCTGTCTTTTGGATAAAATAAGAACAAAGCCATGAACAGAGCATTGAGGAATCAGTATAACAATTTTGAAACACAATAATTTCGAAATCTTGCAAAATCACAACAGAAATTTATGTAGTTATGAACAATTGGAAATACATTATACTAAAGGTTGATTAAAATGTGTCTATTGGATTGAGCAAATATGTAGTTACAGAAATTTTGCAAAATCAACACAAAACAAGAATCTCATTTAATGAAAACAAATCTTTCATTACCTATGATCAGAATTAGGTATTGCGAAAATAAATCACTCTACTCGCTAGAGATCAGATAAGGAAAAGAAAACTAATGAGTGACAACTTCTAAGATATTGATCAGTTAAGGAAAAAAATTGTTGATGACATTATTAACCTATCACTTTGTAGAAAAGCATGAGAAACTAACAGAAACGACCACATATACTTGCAAGTGCACCACTAAGAAAAGCAATCAGGCATGTTTTCTGGGACTCTGTCCCTGCTATTTAAAAGAACTGCACTAACAGAACAAGGCTAAGGAGGAGCAAAATAAGGACAATATCGGAAGTCATGCAAGTGGGTAGACATATGTGCTGCCATAACTTGAAAATCACGAGCTTGAGCAAGAAACACATGCAAAGACGAAAAAGAGTTTCAACAAGAAACACATGTAAAGACGAAACAAGTTTTTTTCAGCTAGCAGAAGATTACCAGTTCGTCTTACCCAGGCACACTGCCATAACTTGAATGTAGCTTGTACATATTATACGTATTCACTGTTTTATTGAGATAGTATATCAACACTATAATGCTGAAAATGCAAGCAGATCAACAAAACTGCACTACAATCACCCATACACGCCACTAAATTTTATATGAGCACCTAGAACTATTTTATGGTGATAAAACAGGAAGCACGTTGGCAACACAATTGTAAAATAAACTATATTCAAGGAAATCTGCACTTGCCCTGTTTGATAGCAAAGCATTTTCTGAGAATACCACAGTTTTTTAGACTACCATGCTGAAAAACAGCCCACGTGCGTATTCATGTGCCTCTCGACACATATCTCCTGCCATGTATTGTGTGAACAAATAAATAATCTATATACTGGAAAAATTAATATAATGAACTTGAAGAAAACAACTATATCATTCTGACCAACTTTGTTCAAACACGACCAGACTCCAGACCACATTTTTTATGTCATTAGTTCTAAAAGGAGCGATAGAAGAGTGCTGGAGGTACAAATAAGAATCATTTCATATTACAAATAGAAAATGTGAGAAGGACTGCTGGAGGTACAAATAAGAATCATTTCATATTACAAATAGAACATACCTTTGCATCACTAGTTGTCGATTAACAATACATTCAGACATCCAATAGATCCAAAGTGCACACATAATTACAGTATAATTGTAGACCACAGGGTATCCGTTGCCAAGTTATTTATTGTTCAATGGCCTGTAAAAATGAAGAGTAGTGTAGTGTCACACTATTGGTACAGAAAAATTGTTGCAACTACGAAAAGAAAAACTGATTTTTTTTGTTTATGCACAGTATAGTGCCTGGCCATCAATATTATTGCAGTAAATGTCAGAAATCATATAAACACATATATCAGGAAGTTATTCTAATACTCTAGTAACATAATATAATAACTAATATATTAACAACACTATTGCTTGAAGGGTCCAATCAGAAGCTCCTACTTATTTTAGTCTGCCAAGCAATCTGTGTGTGCTGCAATCTTCAAGCAAAATTTACTTTTTGTATAGATCACAATAACAAAGGCAACAAGCGGTAGATTCATGAATTTGTTGCTGCTACCCAGATAGAAAATTGAAGGCAGCCTACCTCATCTTCCCAAGTTGATTGTGAGACTTACTTTATTCCAGAACGTGATGTCCATGTGCCACCAAAATGGCTCCCACGGATGCCATTGACACCACTACTTGCTAGTTATTCCAGAGTTGATAGTGAGAACATTCTACATCTCCAGCCATAAAAAATAATCAATTCAATGGAGTCCTTATAACGGGGAAACATAACTTGAAGGCAGCAATCCTTGATATCCATCAGTTCTGACACAACAATAGCAAATAGGAGAAGTTAAGAAAGAGAGGTCGGGGAAGAGAGAGAGGGCACAAAGGGGAGAGGGGGAGTACATGCGTGTCAAGGGTAGCCTGGCCTCGCCGGCGTGCGTCCCTCCCACTCCAGATCAGGAACCTGGGAGAAGGTGAGGAGAGGTGGCGACGAGGTCGCGCCAGCTAGCGGCTGCTGCTCCCCTTCTCTTGTCGAGGCCGGACTGAGGACGCGCTGCGGCTGCTGCTCCTCTCCTCTTGCTGACGCGGTCGGTCCGTGGTGGACGCGTGCGAGGAGGAGGAGGCCCCGCCGCCGCCGGGCTTGTCCACCGCCATGGATTTCTCTCCGATGTGGCAGGGGTTTGGGGCGGCGATGCGGCGACAACAGGAGCGGAGGCGGCGGCAGCGGCGGCGACAGGAGTAGTAGGCGGGGAAGAGAAGAGGCAGGAGGGGGAGGAGAGTGCGGGAGCGGGCGACGGCTAGGGTTTGTCAACTGAGCGACTGAGTTTTATACATCTAGACGTGAAATTACTAAAAGGTAAACGCTTGCCACCGGCAGACCGGCCGAAGTTTCGGCCGGTCGAGCGTGCATCGTTCGATCTCTTTGGCGATGGAAGCTCCTGGTTTAGCCGCATCATCACACACAGGTACTAATTACTAAACGCGTGGCTGTTGGGGGCCCAGGCACCGCCGGTGAGTCGCGTCTTCTTTTCCTTATCCATTCAATGCTCATCCCCATTCCTATCCAGTCGGACGCGTCTTCCTCCGCAGCCACGAAGCGCGTTCGTGGCCATGGCCGCCGGCAGCTCGACGCGCCTTGTTCGAATCGTGTGTGGATCGCCGGCGCCGGATGCATCCCTCTCCATGGCCGTCCGCAGCCAGGGGCGCGCTCGTCGCGTCGCCTTGTCCGCCTCCGGCAGCAACTGGATGTGCGCCATCTCCATGGCCGCCACAGCCAGGGTGTGCCGGTCGCCATGGCCAAGCTACAACCGACCACGGTGACGGCGAGTTTGTGCTGGAACCGAGGGGGTTTGCTGGAACCAGGCATTTTTTTGCTGGATCCACCTTTTGTTTTGCTACAAACCCTTTTATTTTTTGCTACCATCCCCATTCGATTTTTTATGAACATCTTCGTTTTTCGTTTTTTGCTGGAACTGGTGCCCCGCTGTGCTGCAACCAGCTGGTGTATGTGCTACAAGGTTAGTGCCTCACCAGAGGAAGCTACATCCAGCGGCGAGGAGTGTTGCATCCAACGCCGTTTGATGTCGGGGAGCTGCAACCGTGCACGCCGGAGCTGCAACCGACTACTGGGGGAGCTGCAAGAGGGGTGGCCGCTTTTTGTCCATGCTTTTTTTTTGCCGAACCAATTTTTCGTTTTTGCTGGAACCCATGTATTTTTTTGCTGGAACCGAAATGATTTTTTGCTTCATCGGTGTAGAGCTCTCAAATTCTCATCTTTTTTTTATGGAACCTAAGTTTGTTTTTGCTGGAACCGTTTTTTGATTTTGCTTCAACAGACCACCGGACTTTGACCCGCTGTGAAGTTTTTTTGCTCGAAGAAATTTGTTGCTTCCAGATTTTTGTTGCTTGACACTGACCCGCAGCGAGCCGGAGACGCAGAGATGCTGCAACCAGCCACCTAAGTGCTACCATGGGCATCACCGGAAGCTAGATCAAACAAATTGTTTTGCTACCACTAACTCTTTTTTACTGGAAACAGCTCCAAATTTTTTGCTTCCACCATGTTCTGTTTTTTGCTGGATCCAGTCTCTTTTTTTTGCTTCCACCATGATGGCGACCACCGGCAGCGACGACGGCGACCGGCGGCCGGCAGCGACGACAGCGACCGGTGGGGAGGGCAGCGACAGGCGAGCGCGCGGGCGGTGCTTCGAGGCCGGGCGCATCGCTCATCCATGGCCGCGGGATGAAAGTTTTTTGTAAAAGAAAAGACGTCTGATGGAAGATGAGGAGAGAATCGTGCGGCTACGCGTTGTTCGATCGAACGCTGCTGGTACGACCGGCCCAAAGTTGGGCCGGTGCGCCGGCGCCTAATAGTGCCCTTACTAAAATGTCCAGTGGGGCACCGAATTAACAGGCGGTGGCATAGCGATTTAAAGGCGACATGGAGGCAACGGTTGTGACTACGAGTCTAGGAGGGTTTATATGTTTAATTTGAAGAGAGAGAGTTAGAGTGAAGACAACATGCATGCATGCATTCACTCATGCCATACATATGACATGCATTTTATTTTTATCCTCATATTTTTAATGACTAATATCTTTTGAACCAAATGTCCATTATTCAAACTTGTATATTTGAATTTGTGGTGACATGACCTTCAGAACAAGATCAGTTTCGGATATGTTTTAAATATATTTTATTTTATATGTTTCAATTATCTCTAAAATAACTTTCATAAAACACTAAATTGTTTCACTATTTCATAAAAGTTTTTTCTAATATTTTGCACATTTTCACAAACTAGAATATTGAACTCACAAAGACACAAATATATTTGATATAGTAGTAAATTCAACACAATGAAACAGCCAAGTTCTCATATTTCAAATAATTAATTTCACATATTTTGGCGCGGGGAAATAAGCACCTTGACAAACACACTAAAAAAATTGAGTGAAATATGTGGACAACAACTTAGACGTGTTTGAAATAGTCAATTTCACATATTTTAAGTAACCTATTTCACGTATTTCACTACTTTTTTATTTTTATATTTCAATTATCTTTTAAATCGCTTTTATAAAACATAGGATTGACCCGCTATTTCATAAAAGTGTTTTTGACTGTTTCGCTAATATCACTTAAAAAACTATTTCACTCATTCATAAAACACATTACTCTCATTTGCAAATACCAATTTCACTGCAAATTTACGAAATATATTGAAATGTATTCCGCTCATTAAAACTATCAGTTTCAAACACTGAAAAATTTGTTTCACAGCAAAAAATAGTTTTATTTCACTTTTATTCAAATAACTTATTTCACTCATTTCAGAAAACACACTGCACTCATTTACGAAATATAGATTTCACCCATTTCACTAGTTTCAGAAAACACATTACAGTCATTTGCAGAAAACGTATTACACTCATTTCACTAGTTTCCAAAATAAGTATTTCACAAATTTGAAGCAACGCATTTCACTGATTTGGAAAACTGATTTCACTCATTTCGATAACTGATTTCAATCATTTCGAAAATTATAATTTGAAATGGGTGAAATTAATTTTTGATATGACTGAAATAGAAAAATTAAACTAGTTTAAATATATTCAAGATTGGTCTCATTCTAAACATCTTATGTTCAATAATTTGAATATATGAAAATTTTAAATAATAGAACAATGCTGTAAAAAATATTGGCCATCTAAAAATGTAAACAAAAATAAAATGCATGGACTTGTTTGAGAGAGAGGAGAGATGTTGTATGCATGCGTACAACCCACTGCAAAAAGTACTGCCACTCCTGACATGGGCCCTATTAATCTAACATTGATTTGACTATATACAAAAAAAATTACTGCCACAATACATGGTTATACATATGAGTGGGTACCACTTAAACACACATCACAAAGCATGTGAACGGTGGATGGTTAGCCGGTGGCTCCCAGCACCGGTAAAAGAGACTTTGCGATGGTGTCACTGGTGTGCCCAAGGTTGCGCGCGGAGCGTAACCAGGTGGGCATTTTGTATCCTAAAGAGCGCTGCAGATGTGGCGCTAGTTTCAGCTCAAGGATATCACGGGAGCTAATGCGATGATCAAACGGTAGTGTGAAATTGTATTTATCAAACTAGTGTGACAAATAGTGCCACAATAGCTATATGTAAGTTGACTGAATTTGTAACTTGGATAAGTCAGTTTTCTGGGAGAAGGAGCGGTTGAAGGAGGAAGAAAAAAAATGGTCGTTGAATCTTAATCTAATGGCACAAAAAATGACTTATCCAAAATAACTTTTAGACAACTTGGGTATAGGCGGTCCGAAAAATACCCATGTTTCGTAAGTTGTTCACATTGCAGATATGATACGCAACGCAAGATACAAAGTTTCATGACCATTTGTATCTTTTTTATAAATGATGTTTGACTTGCATTAAAAGAATACAAGGATCACTTGAATGCCACTACAGGTACATGTGAAGAAATGATTAAGAGAATTGTATTTGTGAAAGAATGACAACACCAACGCACACGCAAGGAATAAAAAAAGGACGTCAAAAAGAACAAACTAGCATGCGGCAGCAGGCATCAACATCATCCACTAATTATGTCATCACTCAGACCGTGGAAAAGGTATTTCAACATCGATGCCTCCAAAATGGGATGACACATGAGCGTTGCCGTTGCCAGATCCGACCACGAAGGCTAGATCTTGATTTTTCAACCCTAAGAGGAAGTTAGAGCAAACTTCAGACAATGCCTTCAACAAGGGTCCCCTATGATCATTTGCATTTCGCGTCTTAGTTGATTACTTGTCTAATCTTTCCTCAAGGTATCTTCTCTTTTTATGTTCTTTTATGTATTTCTGTGGTCTGGTTATTTCAAATCATTCTACCACAATCATAACTATCCATCTTATACTTAAGGCTTCAACATTTCCAATGTTTCAATGAGCATGAAAACAAATCATGGGATTCGTGGATTGTTCAAAGAAAGAAGAAAATTATGGACATAGCGATGTCGTGACACAAAATTCATCTTGAGGAAAAACTGCAAGCACATGTGAGGATACTAGTGATGTCCTTTTAGATTCGGACAACATACATAATCAAGAGAAATTTATACGGCGTAGCTAGAAAATGAGCAAAGTAGACACCATAGTGTACTTGCCCAATCTTTTACTGTGCGACTTCAATGATGCGCTTGCAATTAGTATCGCGGCGCTCACAGTCAAAATCGATGAAATCACACGCACGCACGCATGCACACACCTTGATGAAAAGTGCAAGTGCATGGACGGGGAAATATCTAGTGCACCCAGTCATCTTGTGCTACCTGTGCACCAAGTTAATAAAGTCCAATTTATGAATGTCAAAAAGATCTGAACAAAAGGAATGTTGTACTAGCAACAAGAATCTGTAGTACTATAAAATTTGAGATCCAAATTGAAAACACAGCATTAGACACAAAAAAGACAAATTCACCAATGATATAGAAAATGGGCTGAATTCAAGGCCCAGGTTGCATTAGGTACTATTCACAGCATGATTTTGTCTTTTTTGTTTCTAACAATGTACGTTAAATTTGAATCCAATTTTTTTACTATGGTAGATATGTGTCATACTTACCACCTCATAAAATTTCATATTTTTCCAATGTTTATAAAGTGAGATATGGAGATCGGTGCACCGGTAGCACCAAATTCACCGTTGCACCAGATACGTTCCCGTGCATGGACAATCCTCCAATAATCAACAACAAATTAGAGATGAGTGTCTCCAATCTCTGCCAAAAACACACGATGGCCCAACAATAATAAGTGCATGGACTATCCTCCATCTCTCAGTGTGCTCTCATCGCCCCTGCTGGAGGGCACTGACGTGTGGAGTCTGTACAGATCCATTTCGAGATTAGGTTGATGATTGTTTGGTTTGTAGGGGGACCAGTCCCCCGGTGAAACAAATTCACCTACCTTAATACAGATGATGGACAAGAATCTCTACTCTTATAAAGAACAGAGTTGATGATGATGGTGTGCCTGCCATCCTGCAATATAGCCCGTCTGATTTATATCTGACGGATAAGAAGGAAACTATGACAATTTTGCAAAAAGATACCCACACCTCTCTCCACATTTGCAAATAAGGCCTTCCCTCATTCATCATTTTCTCTCACAAGATAAACTATTCATACAAATGCATTCTTGATGTTACGTGCAACGCACGGGCATCTTGCTAGTAACACTAACATGCAAAACAAACGATATGACGGCTCAAGCAAGACAAACATAGATTAGACCTGCATAACTGATAAATAAAGATATTTTTACTATGGATTAGTGAGTAATTTTACAACTCATTGTACAAACTGGACGATACCCCGTGCGTTCTACGAAAATCTTGTTTAAAACACATAAATAAGTGTAAATAAACTAAAACTAATGTAAGAGTATTTTGCATGAATAAGTTCCTAAAAAAATGGCATACATGAGTCGATGAGGTTGCATGTTTTCCATGAACAAACCAATGTAAAAAAAAACTTCTAGCTATATGCATAACTTGGTGATGTGACATTGTTGCATGGATAGTGAGGTACAACTATTGAGGAATAGAGAATACCTAGAACAAGGAGTGACATTCAGGCGATGCAACTTTTATACCTGAACGTGGGGAAATGGTTTAGCGACAGGAGAGCACATTGAGAGCAAGCAATTTGTTTTTACTTTATAGTTAATTTGTTTTTCATTTTTGTTTATATGTTTTCACCTTTTTATGTTTCTCTTTATGCGAGATATTAATATTTTTATTTTTTAAAATGTGTGAACACTTTTTAAAAAATCATGATTATTTTTATAAAAAACATGAATAGTTTTTAAAATTATTTGAAATCTCTTAAAGTTCTTATATTTAGGAATGGAGGGAGTACATATTACTTTTGTGTAAATATGTTTCATAATTCACGAACATATATAGCGTGATTTATATCGTTTGTTTATCAAAATTCCGGAAAACCTCATACCTATGTGAATGGGCCACGCTGACCTCTCGGGCCGTTAAGCCCACGACGCTCGCTCCCCGCACTATAGCAACGGCCGGCGCCGCCTCCTCCCCAACGCGTCGTCCCGTCGAGCGCCACCGCACCGGTTTCCTTGCCGTCGCGCGCCACCGCTGCTCTCCTATCCGCCTTCACCATACGTTGCCGGCCCTGCTACCCCTGCTCATAACCGTCTCCAGGATTCCTTCGCGGGCGCCGCGGGCCGTCTTCTGGAAGCGGATCGGAGGCGGCGAGCGGGCGGGGAAAGCGGCGGCCAGAGGAGATGCTCAAGTTCCTGTCCAGGGTGGTGGTGGAGTACAACCCGCTCGACCCGCGCAAGGCGGCGGCCGTGGAGCTCCTCGCGCAGTGCAACGGCCGCAAGGCCAAGGACTCCAACCCCACCTGCTCCGTCGAGCTGCGGCGCCTGCCCTCCCCGGCCGCGGCCGAGGACCCCGAGGCCCAGCCGCCCCCGCGCGTCCTCGTCACCTACCTCAACGGCGCCGAGGAGGCCTTCGTCGCCGCCGACGGCGCCACCGCGCAGGGCATGCGCGACCAGATCCTCGCCCGCGGCCGCCTCCTCGAGACCGAGCAGCTCTTCCGCGAGGCCGGGGAGAAGTGGCCCGTCGTCATCCCCGAGGAGGAGCTCGGCATGTCATTCCCCGGTATCAAGGTGCCTCTTCTACTCCTGTTTCGTTAACTTCACTTTCTGTCGAACACCTTGCACGCGTGCGCGTTGTGTACCGAAATCCCTCGTCCAAACATTGGAATACGGACAGTTGCTTACGTCGTCGCTCTTTCAACCTGTATATGTGGTCATGGAACCTTTTTTACAATGCATAACATTCTTATGTGCGTCAGAGTGTTATGCTGTTATTCACGTGTAGAATGGATAAGTAGGATTATTACAAATTTTGAATTTATGTTTTGGTTAATTAATACAGATGTAGCGTTACCTGTGTTGTGTTTTGACTGTAGACTTATATCATGTTTCACATATATCACCTGCGTCATATTTGTCTATGTATGCTGGATGCTCATTTCGGTTGTATTGCTACTGTTGGGTTTTATCTAGCCTCTTTTACCTTCCTTCTGTTCATCAAACATTGCTAACATTGTGTAATTTGTTCTCTTCAACATTTTGTATGGTGGGTGATTATATAGCTGGTCTGCAATTATTGCTCATTTCATTGAGTACCAACTAACATGTATGCATACTTAAATTTTTCTGGCATTGAATCACTTCACCGATTGATTGTGTGCATGTGTACTGGGAAAATCATTGGAAATGACATTAAAATGCATGATCCTTTCTTGTAAACTGTTTGTCAAGGTGTACTGTGCCTTTTTTTTATAAGAAAATGTCAAAGTGTACTATTTATGTGCAACATGATAAATATCGTTTGGCATTTATCCAGTTCTATAAAAGGAATTAGGATCACCACTGGTTTTAGCATTTATAATCCAGTTTGATAAGGGGAACTATGACTGCAAGCCCATAAGCTGGTACTATGCATTTAGCCCTGGCTCATGAACATACTCTTTTGTAGTCATTCATAACATTGGAAGTAAAATACTGGGTTTTGATTTTAAAAGTCAATAAGATGTAACTTTGATTGCATATTAGATCTCTTTAACCATCATTCATATGATTTGGCTGCATGCATTTTAGGGCATCATCCTTTTTTTTAACTGTCTGTGGTATCAGTTATTTATTTTGTTCTTATTTTTAAAAGATGTCTACTAATCTTAGCAGTACCTTTATTCTTGGGTGTCCATAGGGCAGTCAAGCAAAAACACCTATACACCATTTTGACTTTTTTTTCTTGTTTTGTTCACCTACTTGTTAGTTGGTTTTATATATTGTTTATATAAGCTCTTTCAGGGTTTAATTTCTACTCTGTAGGTAAGCGTTCCATGATTTGTCTAGACATTTTGATGTTCCACTCCTACAGAAACGTGTGCCTAGGTCCTTCTAGGAAAGAAATGCTTACATACTATCCCTAGCCCTTTACATTTTTATTGAGAGAATACTGCTTTGGCTCATTACCTTTGTAATAAGACATAAACATGTTCTTTTTCATTAACGCAGTAGTTAGTCATCCTGCCTGTTTTGTCGGAAAAAATAAATTGCACGAGCATATTGAGTGGCCATTTTACATGCCTCCTCAGTCAACCTTTTACATAGTATTCTTACCTTTTTAGGAACACCTTTATTTAATCTAGATAATAAAGAGTGCTTTGTGTTCCTAAATGCAGATAAATTTTAGTTTCTAAAGAATTTCCAATCTGCATAAGTAGAACCTGAACATAGTTTGATTTTAGATTTACTATAATCAAGCATGGTTTCATTTGTCATAACTCAGTAACATTTTTATCGAAGTTGTTTTAAAACTAGTTTAGAAACTGCCATTAGTAGAAGAAGACAGTATGATATGTAACATGTACTTGCATGGCTATGCATATCTTTCGAGGAAGAGTTTGCTAATAATTGGATTGAACTTCCATATGGTTCTCTTGGGCACAAGATTTCCATTGAAATACTCAGACAACCATCTGCGCATTGCACACTAGTTCCTGGACTCTGGATAACACTTATTTCTAATTACCCGCTTGTATTGTTACCTGACATATAACTATTTTAACCAGACATTTGTCTTGGGCACAAGTTTTGTAAGTACATAGGTAATGAAATGCACATTGCAAGCTCCAATAGTTCCTGGGTATCCTATACGTACTTTCTAATTGCCCATACTGTTACCTAGCTGTGTATACAGTACATACATACTTCTGTATGTTGTGTATGATAGTGCATTTCTTTCTGCTTGCGGACCCTTTATTCTTCACAGTAGCACAGAATTTGATTTGATGCTGTTGCCAGATGTGTTTCACACACCAAATGTTATTTTCCTTAAAAAGAATGATATTCTTGTTTCCACCATTTTATTTCCTTTTTTCCTATAATTGCATGAAATTCACTACACATACTTACCTCTAGTCTCTGCCAGCCTGCCATGCCCACTTTCATGTTTGAAGAAGCATATTTGTTCCTATTGGGCCATGGTATATGCCATTGATGTGCTGGAGAGTCATTTACATGTAAAATTTAGGAGTTATGCACTTTTCATTTTGGTGATGTTTAGATGCAATATTCTCAAGATATCTAAGTCATATGCAGTCACGTTGCTCCTAGAGATTATCGGTTTCAAAGTGCGGGTGCTATTTCTAGTTTTTTTTATAGTCTCGATGATACCATGGACATGCATGGTAGATTTATTTTCTTCTTATACAGATGTTCCCCATCATTGTATTAAACCCTTGTGTTCCTAGGGATTAAGGAAAAACATACTACTCCCTCTGTTCGAAAATAGTTGACTTGAACTAAAACCACGTCAACTATTTTCGAATGGAGGAAGTACATATTTACAAGATTGACTGCTTTATTGAATTGAGGTGCTCCTCGGCATATCTGCGTCATTCATGGTAGGTCGGGATGTTTTTTGTACACATGTTTAGGTTGCTTGTGAGCAATCCCATCTTAGTCACTTGTTAGTAGTACCGGAAGTTGGTAGGATCACAAGGTGGACTGGGCACCCCACCAGGGGGTTCCTTTATGGGACTGAAATATATGTGATGTGAGTAATTTGGTTTATGCTCGAATTTTCAATTAAATTGACCAGGCTCTCGTGATGCGGGCGATTTGGATGCATGCTTGAATTTTCCATCCGATGTACCAGACCTGCTATTGTTCAGTACTTGGTACTCCCTCCGATCCAAATTAATTGAGTGTTAATTAATTTGTATTGGAGGGGGTATGAGTTTGTTTTCCCCCTCGTGAATTCTAAATGGAAATCCTGATGTATGTTTTTACTTTCCAGCCAAAGAAAGCCGAGGAGAAGCCCCAGGCTTCGTGATCAAGGCAGAGCTCTTTCAGTCTGGTGTGGTTAACTAGCAGTACATCTGTTCTCTCGCATTTGGGAGCTTGTCTTCATTGACTAGTTCAGGTTCAGGGCATGTCCCTTGTTCGTTTCTCTTTTCTCGGAACATGCTATGCTGAGTAGCCCATTTGGTGTTGATTTTACAACCCTGTTCTAGAACGATCAACTGTGAACCAATTTATTCAGAATAAGTTTGCTCTGTGCTCTTGTAGCGGTATTCACTGCGCATTTCTCTGAAGTCTGAGATGAAGTGCTGTAATCATGTTCGTAGCATTAGTTTCAACAGAGAGAAGTCCATATTACAACCCTGAACTACCACCGAAGTCTAATGTACAACCTTAAACTTCAAAACCGTCTGTTTTGCAACCCCGAACTTCCAAAGCCGGGCAAAAACCAACCCTCTTCACCTCAAACCATTTTTTGACTGGTTTTCAATGGTTGACTGGCTAGTCAGCGCCTAGTCAGCTGCCATGTCAGCATGGGCACTAAACCAATCCCATCTCTTTCTCTCTGTACAGTTCCTCCCCACCCGACCCCATCTCAACACGCATCCCCGCTGCCGTCCCCTGGTACCCCGTCCCGATTAGCTCCACCGCCGGCTACCGGCGAAGACCGGCGCCGCCACATGTTCCCTCTCCCCCGCGCTGTCCGAGTAGGAGGACGCCTCCACTCCTTCTGTCCTCCAGCTTCACGTTGTCCGAGTCATTGAACGACGACGACATTGAGTTCACGGCTGTTACCTTCCCCGGATTTGGAGAAGGAGGCCCTCACGACTAGAATTGAGGGAGGTAAATTGGGTGGCCGTGCCGTGCTATGGGAAGCGGCGGCGGCGGAGCTGCTCGGCCAGCGCAACGGCGGAGCCATGGTGCCGCCGAGCATGGCGCAGCGGCCTGCGAGATGCTGGCGCTGGACAGCGGACGATGCGCTCAAGGGAGATGGCCTGGGCACGCCGTCCGATGAATGCTTGATTGCGATTCCTTGTGAGCACGCTGCGAACCTTGATTTGACTTTTCAGCGCACCCATGACACTGTAAACTACTGTAATTGCATGCTGATAGCTACTCGCTGATATTACGACAAAATTGGAGTACCGTTGTTACTCCCTTAACTCTACAAATTAAGGCATAAATAAGAACAGGTATCTAGTGGTCAAATCGTGTCTATTTTTAATTTAAAAATATTTAGATCGATAGGCCGATTTAGGCTCGCACCAATGGACAGTATTTAGCAGCCAAATAGGAACTGATATTTAGCGGCCAAATGATTATGTTTCATATGGGGCCCGCCGACCGCTCTTCCATCTTAATTTTATCTTCATTTGAAAACTCCATTTTCACATATTTTTATCGCCGACCCTTGCCTTTGTTTTCTGCATCAAGAAAGGTTGTCTGGTGCCCGCTTCTCCAAAGGTTGGTGGCTGCTAGCTAGCGACGTTGTGGCGGCGGCCAATGATGTTGCTCCAGTTGCGGTGTTGCGAGGCAATCCGAGTGAATGTTACAATGCAGCATCAGTTGTTGTTGCGAGGTCATCGGAGTTGCTACGAGAAGTGTTGCGACGGGACGGCTGCGCCACTGCGAGCTAGTATTGCGAGGACACCACCGTGCTTGTACTGTTGGGGAATGTAGTAATTTTAAAATTTTCCTACGCATCATGGTGATGCATAGCAACGAGAGGGAAGAGTGTTGTCCACGTACCCTTGTAGACCGAAAGCGGAAGCGTTAGCACAACGCGGTTGATGTAGTCGTACGTCTTCACGATCCGACCGATCAAGTACCGAACGTACGGCTCCTCCGAGTTCAGCACACGTTCAGCTCGATGACGTCCCGCGAACTCCGATCCAGCATAGCTTCACGGGAGAGTTCCGTCAGCACGACGGCGTGATGACGGTGATGATGTTGCTACCGACGCAGGGCTTTGCCTAAGCACCGCTACGATAATGACCGAGGTGGAATATGGTGGAGGGGGGCACCGCACACGGCTGGGAGAGATCAACAGATCAACTTGTGTGTCTAGAGGTGCCCCCTGCCCCGTATATAAAGGAGCAAGGGGGGAGAGGCGGCCGGCCAAGGGGGGCGCGCCAAGGGGGGAGTCCTACTCCCACCGGGAGTAGGACTCCTCCTTTCCATGTTGGAGTAGGAGAAGGGAAGGAAGGGAGAGAGGAGGAGAAGGAAAAAGGGGGGCGCCGCCCCCCTCCTTGTCCAATTCGGACTAGAGGGGGAGGGGGCGCGCGGCTGCCCTGGCCGCCCCTCCTCTTCTCCCACTAAGGCCCATTAGGCCCAATATACTCCCCGGGGGGTTCCGGTAACCACCCGGTACTCCGGTAAATGTCTGAAACCTCCCGAAACACTTACGGTGTCCAAACATAGTCATCCAATATATCGATCTTTACGTCTCGACCATTTCGAGACTCCTCGTTATGTCCATGATCATATCCGGGACTCCGAACTACCTTCGGTACATCAAAACACAAAAACTCATAATACCGATCGTCACCGAACTTTAAGCGTGCAGACCCTACGGGTTCGAGAACTATGTAGACATGACCGAGACACGTCTCCGGTCAATAACCAATAGCGGAACCTGGATGCTCATATTGGCTCCCACATATTCTATGAAGATCTTCATCGGTCAAACCGCATAACAACATACGTTGTTCCCTTTGTCATCGGTATGTTACTTGCCCGAGATTCGATCGTCGGTATGTCAATACCTAGTTCAATCTCGTTACCGACAAGTCTCTTTACTCGTTCCGTAATACATCATCCCGCAACTAACTCATTAGTTACAATGCTTGCAAGGCTTATAGTGATGTGTATTACCGAGTGGGCCCAGAGGTACCTCTCCGACAATTGGAGTGACAAATCCTAATCTTGATATACGCCAACTCAACAAGTACCTTCGGAGACACCTGTAGAGCACCTTTATAATCACCTATTTATGTTGTGACGTTTGGTAGCACACAAAGTGTTCCTCCGGTAAACGGGAGTTGCATAATCTCATAGTCATAGGAACATGTATAAGTCATGAAGAAAGCAATAGCAACATACTAAACGATCAAGTGCTAAGCTAACGGAATGGGTCAAGTCAATCACATCATTCTCCTAATGATGTTATCCCGTTAATCAAATGACAACTCATGTCCATGGCTAGGAAACTCAACCATCTTCGATTAACGAGCTAGTCAAGTAGAGGCATACTAGTGACACTATGTTTGCCTATGTATTCACACATGTATTATGTTTCCGGTTAATACAATTCTAGCATGAATAATAAACATTTATCATGATATGAGGAAATAAATAATAACGTTATTATTGCCTCTAGGGCATATTTCCTTCAGTCTCCCACTTGCACTAGAGTCAATAATCTAGATTACACAGTAATGATTCTAACACCCATGGAGTTTTGGTGCTGATCATGTTTTGCTCGTGGAAGAGGCTTAGTCAACGGGTCTGCAACATTCAGATCCGTATGTATCTTGCAAATCTCTATGTCTCCCACCTTGACTTGATCCCGGATGGAATTGAAGCGTCTCTTGATGTGCTTGGTTCTCTTGTGAAATCTGGATTCCTTTGCCAAGGCAATTGCACCAATATTGTCACAAAAGATTTTCATTGGTCCCGATGCACTAGGTATGACACCTAGATCGGATATGAACTCCTTCATCTAGACTCCTTCATTTGCTGCTTCCGAAGCAGCTATGTACTCCGCTTCACACGTAGATCTCGCCATGACGCTTTGTTTAGAACTGCACCAACTGACAGCTCCACCGTTCAATGTAAACACGTATCCGGTTTGCGATTTAGAAATGTCTGGATCAGTGTCAAAGCTTGCATCGACGTAACCATTTACGACGAGCTCTTTGTCACCTCCATAAACGGGAAACATATCCTTAGTCCTTTCAGGTATTTCAGGATGTTCTTGACCGCTGTCCAGTGATCCACTCCTGGATTACATTGGTACCTCCCTGCTAAGCTAATAGCAAGGCACACATCAGGTCTGGTACACAGCATTGCATACATGATAGAGCCTATGGCTGAAGCATAGGGAACATCTTTCATTTTCTCTCTATCTTCTGCAGTGGTCGGGCATTGAGTCTGACTCAACTTCACACCTTGTAACACAGGCAAGAACCCTTTCTTTGCTTGATCCATTTTGAACTTTTTCAAAACTTTGTCAAGGTATGTGCTTTGTGAAAGTCCTATCAAGCGTCTTGATCTATCTCTATAGATCTTGATGCCCAATATGTAAGCAGCTTCACCGAGGACTTTCATTGAAAAACTCTTATTCAAGTATCCTTTTATGCTATCCAGAAGTTCTATATCATTTCCAATTAACAATATGTCATCCAGATATAATATTAGAAATGCTACAGAGCTCCCACTCACTTTCTTGTAAATACAGGCTTCTCCATAAGTCTGTATAAATCCATATGCTTTGATTGTTGGAAATATGCCCTAGAGGCAATAATAAAATGGTTATTATTGTATTTCCTTGTTCATGATAATTGTCTATTGTTCATGCTATAATTGTATTAACTGGAAACCGTAATACATGTGTGAATACATAGACCACAACATGTCCCTAGTAAGCCTCTAGTTGACTAGCTCGTTGATCAATAGATGGTTATGGTTTCCTGACCATGGACATTGGATGTCATTGATAACGGGATCACATCATTAGGAGAATGATGTGATGGACAAGACCCAATCCTAAGCATAGCACAAGATCGTGTAGTTCGTTTGCTAGAGCTTTTCTAATGTCAAGTATCATTTCCTTAGACCATGAGATTGTGCAACTCCCGGATACCGTAGGAATGCTTTGGGTGTACCAAACGTCACAACGTAACTGGGTGGCTATAATGGTGCACTACAGGTATCTCCGAAAGTGTCTGTTGGGTTGGCACGAATCGAGACTGGGATTTGTCACTCCGTATGACGGAGAGGTATCTCTAGGCCCACTCGGTAATGCATCATCATAATGAGCTCAATGTGACTAAGGAGTTAGCCACGGGATCATGCGTTACGGTACGAGTAAAGTGACTTGCCGGTAACGAGATTGAACAAGGTATTGGGATACCGACGATCGAATCTCGGGCAAGTAACGTACCGATTGACAAAGGGAATTGTATACGGGATTGATTGAATCCTCGACATCGTGGTTCATCCGATGAGATCATCGTGGAACATGTGGGAGCCAACATGGGTATCCAGATCCCGCTGTTGGTTATTGACCGGAGAGTAGTCTCGGTCATGTCTGCATGTCTCCCGAACCCGTAGGGTCTACACACTTAAGGTTCGGTGACGCTAGAGTTGTAGAGATATTAGTATGCGGTTAACCGAAAGTTGTTCGGAGTCCCGGATGAGATCCCAGACGTCACGAGGAGTTTCGGAATGGTCCGGAGGTAAAGATTTATATATGGGAAGTCCTATTTTGGCCACCGGAAAATGTTCGGGATTTTTCGGTATTGTACCGGGAAGGTTCTAGAAGGTTCCGAAGTGGGGCCCACCTGCATGGGGGGACCCACATGAACGTGGGTAGTGGGGGCAAGGCCCCACACCCCTGGTCAAGGCGCACTAAGATCCCACCTTAGAAGGAATAAGATCATATCCCGAAGGGATAAGATCAAGATCCCTAAAAAAGGGGGATAACAATCGGTGGGGAAGGGAAATGATGGGATTTCTTTCCCCCACCTTTGCCAACGCCCCAATGGACTTGGAGGGCAAGAAACCAGCCCCCTCCACCCCTATATATAGTGGGGAGGCGCATGGGAGCAGCACCCCCAAGCCCTGGCGCCTCCCTCCCTCCCGTGACACCTCTTCCTCCCCGCTTGCGCTTGGCGAAGCCCTGCCGGGATCCCGCTACTTCCACCACCACGCCGTCGTGCTACTGGATCTCCATCAACTTCTCCTCCCCCCTTGCTGGATCAAGAAGGAGGAGACGTCCCCGCTCCGTACGTGTGTTGAACGCGGAGGTGCCGTCCGTTCGGCGCTAGGATCATCGGTGATTTGGATCACGACGAGTACGACTCCATCAACCCCGTTCTCTTGAACGCTTCCGCGCGCGATCTACAAGGGTATGTAAATGCACTCCCCTCTCTCTCGTTGCTAGATGACTCCATAGATTGATCTTGGTGATACGTAGAAAATTTTAAATTTCTGCTACGTTCCCCAACATTGATCACACTATCAAAACGTTTATTCCAACTCCGAGAGGCTTGCACCAGTCCATAAATGGATCGTTGGAGCACTTTGTTAGCTCCCTTTGGATAGACAAAACCCTCCGGTTGCATCATATACAACTCTTCTTCCAGAAATCCATTCAGGAATGCAATTTTGACATCCATTTGCCAAATTTCGTAATCATAAAATGCGGCAATTGCGAACATGATTCGGACAGACTTAAGCATCGTTACGGGTGAGAAAGTCTCATCATAGTCAACTCCTTGAACTTGGTGAAACCTTTCGCAACAAGTCGAGCTTTTTAGACAGTAACATTACCGTCAGCGTCAGTCTTCTTCTTGAAGATCCATTTATTCTCTATGGCTTGCCGATCATCGGGCAAGTCAACCAAAGTCCACACTTTGTTCTCATACATGGATCCCATCTCAGATTTCATGGCTTCAAGCCATTTTGCGGAATCTGGGCTCGCCATCGCTTCTTCGTAGTTCGTAGGTTTGCCTTGGTCAAGTAACATGACCTCCAAAACAGGATTACCGTACCACTCTAGTGCGGATCTTACTCTGGTTGACCTACGAGGTTCGGTAGTAACTTGATCTGAAGTTTCATGATCAATATCATTAGCTTCCTCACTGATTGGTGTAGGTGTCACAGGAACCGGTTTCTGTGATGAACTACTTTCCAATAAGGGAGCAGGTACAGTTACCTCATCAAGTTCTACTTTCCTCCCACTCACTTCTTTCGAGAGAAACTCCTTCTCTAGAAAGGATCCATTTTTAGCAACGAATGTTTTGCCTTCGGATCTGTGATAGAAGGTGTACCCAACAGTCTCCTTTGGGTATCCTATGAAGACACACTTCTCCGATTTGGGTTCGAGCTTATCAGGTTGAAGCTTTTTCACATAAGCATCGCAGCCCCAAACTTTAAGAAATGACAACTTTGGTTTCTTGCCAAACCACAGTTCATAAGGCGTCGTCTCAACGGATTTAGATGGTGCCCTATTTAACGTGAATGCAGCCGTCTCTAGAGCATAACCCCAAAACGATAGCGGTAAATCAGTAAGAGACATCATAGATCGCACCATATCTAGTAAAGTACGATTACGACGTTCGGACACACCATTACGCTATGGTGTTCCAGGTGGCGTGAGTTGCGAAACTATTCCACATTGTTTCAAATGAAGGCCAAACTCGTAACTCAAATATTCTCCTCCACGATCAGATCGTAGAAACTTTATTTTCTTGTTACGATGATTTTCCACTTCACTCTGAAATTCTTTGAACTTTTCAAATATTTCAGACCTATGTTTCATTAAGTAGATATAGCCATATCTGCTCAAATCATCTGTGAAGGTGAGAAAAGAACGATACCCGCCGCGAGCTTCACGGGAGAGTTCCGTCAGCACGACGGCGTGATGACGGTGATGATGTTGCTACCGACGCAGGGCTTCGCCTAAGCACCGCTACGATATGACCGAGGTGGAATATGGTGGAGGGGGGCACCGCACACGGTTGGGAGAGATCAACAGATCAACTTGTGTGTCTAGAGGTGCCCCCTACCCCCATATGTAAAGGAGCAAGGGGGAAGGCGGCCGGCCAAGGAGGGAGCGCCAAGGGGGGAGTCCTACTCCCACCGGGAGTAGGACTCCTCCTTTCCTTGTTGGAGTAGGAGAAGGGAAGGAAGGGAGAGAGGAGGAGAAGGAAAAAGGGGGGCCCCCCCTCCTTGTCCAATTCGGACTAGAGGGGGAGGGGGCGCGCGGCTGCCCTGGCCGCCCCTCCTCTTCTCCCACTAAGGCCCATTAGGCCCAATATACTCCCCGAGGGGTTCCGGTAACCACCCGGTACTCCGGTAAATGTCCGAAACCTCCCGAAACACTTCCGGTGTCCAAACATAGTCATCCAATATATCGATCTTTACGTCTCGACCATTTTGAGACTCCTTGTTATTCCGTGATCATATCCGGGACTCCGAACTACCTTCGGTACATCAAAACACAAAAACTCATAATACCGATCGTCACCAAAATTTAAGCGTGCGGACCTTACGGGTTCGAGAACTATGTAGACATGACCGAGACACGTCTCTGGTCAATAACCAATAGCGGAACCTGGATGCTCATATTGGCTCCCACATATTCTATGAAGATCTTTATCGGTTAAACCGCATAACAACATACGTTGTTCCCTTTGTCATCGGTATGTTACTTGCCCGAGATTCGATCGTCGGTATCTCAATACCTAGTTAAATCTCGTTACCGGCAAGTCTCTTTACTCGTTCCGTAATACATCATCCCGCAACTAACTCATTAGTTACAATGCTTGCAAGGCTTATAGTGATGTGTATTACCGAGTGGGCCCAGAGATACCTCTCCGACAATCGGAGTGACAAATCCTAATCTTGATATACGCCAACTCAACAACTACCTTCGGAGACACCTGTAGAGCACCTTTATAATCACCCATTAGGGATGGCACTGGGTAGGGTATGGGCGGGTACAAGCTCCTTCTGCCCAAACCCATAGCCATGGAAAATTTACATACCCACCCACTTCAATACCTGTGGGCATAAATTGGCACCCATGCCCATACCCATCGGGTATCCTATACCCAATGGGTATCTAATGGGTACAATATATAACTTTTTTTTGTAAAGGTGGAGAAATGAGTTAAATTCAAGTGACGATGGGCGAGCAGTATAGCACTGACGTGGCCTCCTCTGATTGGTGGCCTCTTGGAGGCATCAAGGGAGTATAATCAGCCATTGGTGGAATCCCAATGTAGTGGAAGGCGGTGGTGGGAATGGGGGATCGCTAGGTCGAGAGTTGGATAACAGTTCGGTAGCGAAGGGTCAAGATTTTGTCTTTTTCAAGGAGTCGCATAAGACTTAGGATGAGTGGCAAGCAGATGATAATGGGCCTATGAGCTATGGCCAGTTGAAGGAATACTGGATTTAGGATGGGCCACAAGATTTGGATGTTGACCTCACATGACATAAGAGTTATTTTCATTTATTAATGTTTTATGGGTATCCATTGGGTTACCCATGGGCATAATTTCATACCCATGCCCTACCCGTATATTTTGCGGGTATGGATGCCCATTACCCGTGGGTACAAAATCTCTCCAAGTCTTGCCCATGCCCGTTGTTTTCGGGTAGGGTACCCGCGGGTACCCATACCCATGGGCAAAACTGCCATCCCTATCACCCATTTACGTTGTGACGTTTGATAGCACACAAAGTGTTCCTCTGGTAAACGGGAGTTGCATAATCTCATAGTCATAGGAACATGTATAAGTCATGAAGAAAGCAATAGAAACATACTAAACGATCAAGTGCTAAGCTAACGGAATGGGTCAAGTCAATCACATCATTCTCCTAATGATGTTATCCCGTTAATCAAATGACAACTCATGTTCATGGCTAGGAAACTCAACCATCTTCGATTAACGAGCTAGTCAAGTAGAGGCATACTAGTGACACTTTGTTTGTCTATGTATTCACACATGTATTATGTTTCCGGTTAATACAATTCTAGCATGAATAATAAACATTTATCATGATATGAGGAAATAAATAATAACTTTATTATTGCCTCTAGGGAATATTTCCTTCATGTACCCGGTGTTGCGAGGACGCCGATGTACTATTACCTGGTATTGCGAGCAGCCACTGTCATGCTGTGAAACATGTTGAAAGCCAGTGTCGTGGGAGCGCCGCCATACTACGAGGCATGCTAAAGCCAATGCTACGAGGGGCGTCTCCATGCTATAGGAGTGACGTTGGTGCTGCGAGGCGATATTGTGATGGGAGTCGCAATGCTACAGGGACTATCGTCGTGTTGATACGTCTCCAACGTATCTATAATTTATGAAGTATTCATGCTATTATATTATCTGTTTTGGATGTTTAACGGGCCTTACTATGCACTTTTATATTATTTTTGGGACTAACCTATTAACCTAGAGCCCAGTGCCAGTTTCTGTTTTTTCCCTTGTTTCAGTGTTTCGCAGAAAAGGAATATCAAACGGAGTCCAAACGGAATGAAACCTTCGGGAGCGTGATTTTTGGAATGAACGTGATCCAGGAGACTTGGAGTTAAAGTCAGGGAAGCTTCGAGGTGGCCACGAGGCAGGGAGGCGCGTGCGCCCCCACCCTCGTGGGCCCCTCGTGGCTCCTCTGACCGACTTCTTTCGCCTATATATGTCCATATACCCTAAAAACATCGGGGAATAGAATAGATCGGGAGTTCCGCCGCCGCAAGCCTCTGTAGCCACCAAAAACCAATCGGGACCCTGTTCCGGCACCCTGCCGGAGGGGGGAACCCTCACCGGTGGCCATCTTCATCATCCCGATGCTCTCCATGACGAGGAGGGAGTATTTCACCCTCGGGGCTGGGGGTATGTACCAGTAGCTATGTGTTTGATCTCTCTCTCCCTCTCTCGTGTTCTTGAGATGGTACGATCTTGATGTACCGTGAGCTTTGCTATTATAGTTGGATCTTATGATGTTTCTCCCCCTCTACTCTCTTGTAATGGATTGAGTTTTCCCTTTGAAGTGATCTTATCGGATTGAGTCTTTAAGGATTTGAGAACACTTGATGTATGTCTTGCATGTGCTTATCTGTGGTGACAATGGGATATCACGTGATCTACTTGATGTATGTTTTGGTGATCAACTTGCGGGTTCCGTGACCTCGTGAACTTATGCATAGGGGTTGGCACACATTTTCGTCTTGACTCTCCGGTAGAAACTTTGGGGCACTCTTTGAAGTACTTTGTGTTGGTTTGAATAGATGAATCTGAGATTGTGTGATGCATATCGTATAATCATACCCACGGATACTTGAGGTGACATTGGAGTATCTAGGTGACATTAGGGTTTTGGTTGATTTGTATCTTAAGGTTTTATTCTAGTATGAACTCTATGATAGATCGAACGGAAAGAATAGCTTTGTGTTATTTTACTACGGACTCTTGATTAGATCTATCAGAAAGAATAACTTTGAGGTGGTTTCGTACCCTACCATAATCTCTTCGTTTGTTCTCCGCTATTAGTAACTTTGGAGTGACTCTTTGTTGCATGTTGAGGGATAGTTATATGATCCAATTATGTTATTATTGTTGAGAGAACTTGCACTAGTGAAAGTATGAACCCTAGGCCTTATTTCCTAGCATTGCAATACCGTTTACGCTCACTTTTATCATTAGTTACCTTGCTGTTTTTATATTTTCAGATTACAAAAATCCATATCTACCATCCATATTGCACTTGTATCACCATCTCTTCGCCGAACTAGTACACCTATACAATTTACCATTGTATTGGGTGTGTTGGGGACACAAGAGACTCTTTGCTATTTGGTTGCAGGGTTGTTTGAGAGAGACCATCTTCATCCTACGCCTCCCACGGATTGATAAACCTTAGGTAATCCACTTGAGGGAAATTTTCTACTGTCCTACAAACCTCTGCACTTGGAGGCCCAACAATGTCTACAAGAAGAAGGTTGTGTAGTAGACATCACGTGTCGCGAGGCACACTACAAGCAAATATTGAGAGCCATGCTACGGGAGCGTCACTGATATTGTGAGCCATGTTGCGAGTGGCGACTAGATGTTGTGAGGGGGAGGCGCAGGTAGGGGAATCATGGGATGTATTGAGCACGAGACACACTGTGTGTGATCACTACAAAAAAAAGACACATCCGTGACATTTTGGGCCGAACGAAATTTTTTTCTATCATACATATGACACTTCTATGACGATAATTGTGACAAAACCCGGTATCATCATAGATGTGGTGGGCTCCTACTTCTATGAAAAAAATCATGAAAGAAAATGGGCTTTTCGTCCTGGGCGGGCCGGAGACGCAGCTGCATGACATTCTTTGGGCCGTCCATGACGGAAAAAACCGTGGTAGAAGCTAGGGGGAGGAAAATTTCGGGGAGTTCCCGGTTATGGTGGGAGGTCGGGGGCCGAGCGATGCACGTTTCTCTCGTACACATACGCGCGTGTGTGCAAGGCGTTGGCTCTAACTGAACCCGAGCGATTGCACTGCAGGCTACGCGTTACTGAACCCGAGCGATTGATCGATGGCTGTTAACTGAACCCGATTGAGCGATTCCTTCGGTACTGCTGCTAACTGAAGCCGATCGATTGGATGAACAGTGAGCGTTGCGGGGGGGGGGTGGATGAACAGTGAGCGGTGGCGTTGCCTCTGGATGAACAGGACCCCGTGGTGTGGAGGGCTGGATGAACAGTAGACGGTGGAGGGGTGCCCGTGGAGGGGTGGTTGAACAGGACCCCGTGGTGTGGAGGGTTGGATGGACAGTAGACGGTGGAGGGGTCCCCGTGGAGGGGTGGTTGAACAGGACCCCGTGGTGTGGAGGGCTGGATGAACAGTAGACGGTGGAGGGGTGGTTGAACAGTAGCCGGTGGAGTAGCGCGCGGTGGAGGCTGGATGAACAGGAGCCCGTGGAGGCTGGAGGAGGTCGACGGTAGCCCGTGGAGGCTGGAGGAGGTCGACGGTGGAGATGAACAGTATCCCGTGGAGTCCCGTTTTGCGGTACGCCACACCCCTCCCGATCAATAGGACCCCCGTTTCGACCGTAGCGCTCCAACACAAGTCCGTTTCCTCCGTTTTGCGGTACGCCACACCCCTCCCGATCAACAGGACCCCCGTTTCGACCGTAGGAGGTCCGTTTCCTCCGTTTTGCGGTACGCCAGACCCCTCCCGACGAACAGGATCCCGTTTCGAACGTGGCCAATCGAACACAAGGCCGTTTCCTCCGTTTTGCGGTACACCAGGCCTCGTTTCCATCGCCTGTTCCGTCCAAGCCCTCCCGATGAACATGACCACGCATTCCGTTCCGACCCAGCCGGTTGGCTCCCACGCGTTCCGTTGCCTCCCGATGAACACGACGCATTTCGTTGCCTCCCCATGAACACGACGACGACGCTGTTTCTCCGTTTCGACCCAGCCATGTACACGAGCCCTGGCCGTACGTATGCGCGAGTAGGCGTTCGAGACCCTGCCCGTATGTACGTACGTGGCCGTATTTTCTTTCTTGCACCCTGGCCGATGTACGTATGTGTACATGCTACGTCCGCGCCTCTACTACGACACGTACGCACCTCTACTACGACACGTGCGCGCCTCTACATCGACCAGTATATATGTACGTACACGTTCGCGACTAGAATGACAACGCTACGTACGCTTCGACCAGGTGGGTCCCGACTGTCAGGCACTTCCTTGCCTGCGAAGATGTAGCTGGTGGGTCCCAGCAGTCAGGGGGCGAATCTTTTTTTGCCTGGACGCACTTCCTTGCGTGCGAAGGTGTAGCTGCTGGGTTCCAGCAGTCAAGGGGGGAATCGTTTTGTTTTTTTTGTCCGGACGCACTTCCTTGCATGCGAAGATGTAGCTGGTGGGTCCCAGCAGTCAGGGGGGCGAATCATTTTTTTTTCGGACGCACTTCCTTGCGTGCGAAGATGTAGCTGGCGGGTCCCAGCAGTCAGGGGGAAACGTTTTTTTCGCGAAATACGGTGGCCCGTCCGGTGGGTCCCCGCTGTCAGGTGGAGGAATAATTATTTTGCGCGTAATAAGGAGGCACTTCCTTGCTGCGGCCGTGGACCCAGCTGTCAGCCTCTCCACGTACAGTCCATGTCCGATGGAAGCCATTCCTTGACCACGTTGACCACGCCACGCCGAGAGCACCAGGGCGGTGGACGACGGCGAGGCCTAGGAAGGGGATGACGCGGAGCCGGGGAAGACGCGGCAGTGGATGCCCACGCGTAGAGGAGTATGAGGGTTCACTCGTTCGGTTGCCGTCGCCGCAGAATAACAGGGGGTGTGGGTGTGTAGAGGATGGCCTAGCCAGCGGTGGGAGTAGTAGGGGGTGGTGAGGCCTCCGCGGCATCACAGCCGGCCACGGGCGACAGGAGCAGGCGGCACGACCGGCGCTGCTTTGGGCGGCTGGAGCAAGAAGACCAGAGGTTGAAGAAGCACTACGGCCGTTGGATGGACATCGCGTTCATATATTGACTAAAGTTGACAAAGGCCTCCGTCCCAGTCAACTTAGTAGGCCCACAAGTGAGCCTCCCACCAAGGTGGGTCCCAGCTAGCAGGGGGTATTCATTTTTTGTGCATAATAAGGAGGCACTTCCGGTGGGTCCGAGCTGACAGCGGGGGGACGTTTTTCTCGCGAAATACGGTGGCCCGTCTTGTGGGTCCCAGTAGTCAGGGGGAAACGTTTTTTTTCACGAAATACTGGTGGCCCGTCTGGTGGGTCCCTGCTGTCAGGTGGAGGAATAATTATTTTCCGCGTAATAAGGAGGCACTTCCTTGCGGCTGCCGTGGACCCACCTGTCAGCCTCTCCACGTACAGTACTC
The DNA here is from genome assembly GCF_018294505.1 of Triticum aestivum. Classification (NCBI taxonomy): domain Eukaryota; kingdom Viridiplantae; phylum Streptophyta; class Magnoliopsida; order Poales; family Poaceae; genus Triticum; species Triticum aestivum. Next base: position 509,059,350 of record NC_057814.1, read on the forward strand.
TTCCGATGGAAGTCGCTCGTTGACCACATTGACCACGCCGCGCCGAGAGCACCACGGAGGTGGACGACGGCGAGGCCTAGGAAGGGGACGACGCGGAGACGGGGAAGACGCGGCAGTGGAAGCCCGCGCGGAGAGGAGTACGAGGGTTCACCGGTTCGGCTGCGGTGTGAGGCTGCCGTCGCCGCAGAATAACAGGGGGTGTGGGTGAGTAGAGGGATGCCCTGGCCAGCGGTGGGAGTAGTAGGGGGCGCTGAGGCCTGCGCGGCAGCACAGCCGGCCACGGGAGGCGGGAGTAGGCGGTCCCGCCGGCGCTGCTTTGGCGGCTGGAGCAAGCAGATCAGAGATTGAAGAAACACGACGGCCGTTGGATTGACATCCAACAGTTACGTCAGCTGGAATCGTTTGTTGACGTATATAATAACTAAAAAAATCTTGCATACGCGTCAACTAAACAGGCCCACAAGTCAGACCACTCCCTCTTTTTTTAAATAATTTATATATAGCTCATGGCAACTTCTTATGCAATTTATTGCAGTCGTTTTTTGGTTGGCCAGGGCCAATTTCGCATATTTCTATGGGTTCCAAGCTATTTTTAATACCGAAATGTTGAGCCAGATTTAAAGTACTTTGAAGATATATTTAAATTAGGTTAATGCCCAGTGAAATAGGAATCTGAAAATGTGAAAAAATTCAAAAATTATAAAGTAATTGCCAATTTGTCATCTGTTTTTATATTTACAACCCATTTCATATTACTTTCAAGATTTGCAGGCATCTTGAAAGAGTTGCAGCCCATCAGGGCGTAGAAAAATAAGTAGGCCTGGATTGGGTATTCTTCAGAAAAAATAAATTGGGCTCATTTTCACAAAGAAAAAATAGCTGGGCTGGTCACATGGTGAACATAAAATATAAGCCTGGGCTAGACGGGCCACAGCCCAATTCAAACCCTGCTCCGTCTCAACAATACCAAACAAAAAAAATACTGCTCGAGTAGGTACGTCCCAGGTGTCAGCCGATCTTGTGCTGTTCTCTTGTCTATTGACTATATACGCTCACAATGTCGTGGGTCCCAGTGTTGGAAATATGCCCTAGAGGCAATAATAAAATGGTTATTATTATATTTCCTTGTTCATGATAATTGTCTATTGTTCATGCTATAATTGTGTTATCCGGAAATCGTAATACATGTGTGAACACATAGACCATAACATGTCCCTGGCGAGCCTCTAGTTTACTAGCTCGTTGATCAATAGATGGTTACGGTTTCCTGACCATGGACATTGGATGTCATTGATAACGGGATCTCATCATTAGGAGAACTAGGTGATGGACAAGACCCAATCCTAAGCATAGCACTAGATCGTGTAGTTTGTTTGCTGAAGCTTTTCTAATGTCAAGTATCATTTCCTTAGACCATGAGATCGTGCAACTCCCGGATACCGTAGGAATGCTTTGGGTGTACCAAACGTCACAACGTAACTGGGTGGCTATAAAGGTGCACTACAGGTATCTCCGAAAGTGTCTGTTGGGTTGGCTCGGATCGAGACTAGGATTTGTCACTCCGTATGACGGAGAGGTATCTCTGGGCCCACTCGGTATTGCATCATCATAATGAGCTCAATGTGACTAAGTAGTTAGTCACGGGATCATGCATTACGGAACGAGTAAAGTGACTTGCCGGTAACGAGATTGAACGAGGTATTGGGATACCGACGATCGAATCTCGGGCAAGTAACGTACCGATTGACAAAGGAAATTGTATACGAGATTGCTTGAATCCTCGATATCGTGGTTCATCCGATGAGATCATCGTGGAACATGTGGGAGCCAACATGGGTATCCAGATCCCGCTGTTGGTTATTGGCTAGAGAGGTGTCTCGGTCATGTCTGCATGATTCTCGAACCCGTAGGGTCTACAGACTTAAGGTTCGATGACGCTAGGGTTATAAGGAAGGTTTGTATGTGATTAACGAATGTTGTTCGGAGTCCCGGATGAGATCCCGGACATCACGAGGAGTTCCGGAATGGCCCGGAAGTAAAGATTTATATATGGGAAGTCACCATACGGTCACCGGAAATATTCGGGGGTATACCGGTATTGTACTGGGACCACCGGAGGGGATCCGGGGGTCCACCTGCCCCGGAGGGCCTTATGGGCTGTAGGTGGAAGGGAACCAGCCCTTCGTGGGCTGTGCGCCAAGCCCCCTAGGGCCCATGCGCCTAGGGTTTTGGGGAAACCCTAAAGGGGGGCGCCCCCCTTGCTTGGGGGGCAAGCCACCTCCCCCTTGGCCGCCCCCCTCTAGATCCCATCTAGAGGGGCCGGCCCCCTTCCCCCTTCTCCCTATAAATAGAGGGGTGAGGGGAGGGCTGCAGCACCACATCCAAGGCGCAGCCCCTCCCCTCCCCAACACCTCTCCTCCTCCCCGTGTGCTTGGCGAAGCCCTGCCGGAGAACTGTCACTCCATCACCACCGCGCCGTTGTGCTGCTGTTGGAGCCTTCTTCCTCAACCTGTCCCTCCTCCTTGCTGGATCAAGGCGTGGGAGACGTCACCGCTCCGTATGTGTGTTGAACGCGGAGGTGCCGTCCGTTCGGCTCTTGGATCATCGGTGATTTGGATCACGACGAGTACGACTCCATCAACCGCGTTCTCTTGAACACTTCCGCTCGCGATCTACAAGGGTATGTAGATGCACTCCTCCCCTCTCGTTGCTAGTAAACTCCATAGATTGATCTTGGTGATGTGTAGAAAATTTTAATTTATGCTACGATCCCCAACAGTGGCATCATGAGCTAGGTCTATGCGTAGTTTCAATGCACGAGTAGAACACAAGTTGTTGTGGGCGTTGATTTTGTCAATTTACTTGCCGTTACTAGTCTTATCTTGATTCGGCGGCATCGTGGGATGAAGCGGCCCGGACCGACCTTACACGTACACTTACGTGAGACAGGTTCCACCGACTGACATGCACTAGTTGCATAAGGTGGCTAGCGGGTGTCTGTCTCTCCCACTTTAGTCGGATCGGATTCGATGAAAAGGGTCCTTATGAAGGGTAAATAGAAATTGGCATATCACGTTGTGGTTTTGGCGTAGGTAAGAATCATTCTTGCTAGAAACCTATAGCAGCCACGTAAAAGTTTGCAACAACAATTAGAGGACGTCTAACTTGTTTTTGCAGCAAGTGTCATGTGATGTGATATGGCCAGAAGGATGTGATGTATGAGATTGATCATGTTCTTGTAATAGGAATCACGACTTGCATGTCGATGAGTATGACAACCGGCAGGAGCCATAGGAGTTGTCTTAATTTATTTATGACCTGCGTGTCAACTGGAACGTCATGTAATTACTTTACTTTATTGCTAACCGTTAGCCATAGTAGTAGAAGTAATAGTTGGCGAGACAACTTCATGAAGACACGATGATGGAGATCATGATGATGGAGATCATGGTGCCATGTCGGTGACGATGATGAACATGGCGCCCCGAAGATGGAGATCAAAAGGAGCAAAATGATATTGGCCATATCATGTCACTATTTGATTGCATGTGATGTTTATCATGTTTTACATCTTATTTGCTTAGAACGACGGTAGCATAAATAAGATGATCCCTCGGTAAAATTTCAAGAAAGTGTTCCCCCTAACTGTGCACCGTTGCGAAGGTTCGTTGTTCCGAAGCACCACGTGATGATCGGGTGTGATAGGTTCTAACGTTCGCATACAACGGGTGTAAGCCAGATTTACACACGCAATACACTTAGGTTGACTTGACGAGCCTAGCATGTACAGACATGGCCTCGGAACACAAGAGACCGAAAGGTCGAACATGAGTCGTATAGCAGATACGATCAACATGAAGATGTTCACCGATGATGACTAGTCCGTCTCACGTGTTACAAGGTGTGAAATTGAGTAAGACTCAAAGCCCGACCACGGCAGAAGATAGAAAAAGAATGAAGTCATTCCCTATGCCTCGGCCATAGGTTCTATAAAGTATGCCATGCTGTGTACCAGATCTATTGTATACCCTACACTGATTTTGGCAAGGGAGTACAATAGTGATCTAGGAGTAGATCACTGGACAGCGGTCAAAATTATCCTTACTGGAATAAGGATATGTTTCTCGATTATGGAAGTGACAAAAGGTTCGTCGTAAAGGGTTACGACGATGCAAGTTTTGACACTAATCTAGATGACTCTAAGTCTCGGTCTAGATACATATTGAAAGTGGGAGCAATTAGCTAGAGTAGCTCCGTGCAGAGCATTGTAGACATAGAAATTTGCAAAATACTTACGGATCTGAATGTGACAGACCCGTTGACTAAAATTATCTCACAAGCAAAACATGATCACACCTTAGTACTCTTTGGGTGTTAATCACATAGCGATGTGAACTATATTACTGACTCTAGTAAACCCTTTGGGTGTTGGTCACATGACGATGTGAACTATGGATGTTAATCACATGGTGATGTGAACTATTGATGTTAAATCACATGGCAATGTGAACTAGATTATTGACTCTAGTGCAAGTGGGAGACTGAAGGAAATATGCCCTAGAGGCAATAATAAAGTTATTATTTATTTCCTTATATCATGATAAATGTTTATTATTCATGCTAGAACTGTATCAACCAAAAACTTGATACATGTGTGAATACAAAGACAAACAGAGTGTCACTAGTATGCCTCTACTTGACTAGCTCGTTGATCAAAGATGGTTATGTTTCCTAGCCATAGACATGAGTTGTCATTTGATTAACGGGATCACATCATTAGGAGAATGATGTGATTGACTTGACCCATTCCGTTAGCTTAGCACTCGATCGTTTAGTATGTTGCTATTGCTTTCTTCATGACTTATACATGTTCCTATGACTATGAGATTATGCAACTCCCGTTTACCGGAGGAACACTTTGTGTGCTACCAAACGTCACAACGTAACTGGGTGATTATAAAGGTGCTCTACAGGTGTCTCCAAAGGTACTTGTTGGGTTGGCGTATTTCGAGATTAGGATTTGTCACTCCGATTGTCGGAGAGGTATCTCTGGGCCCACTCAGTAATACACATCACTATAAGCCTTGCAAGCATTGTGACTAATGAGTTAGTTGCGGGATGATGTATTGCGGAACGAGTAAAGAGACTTGCCGGTAACGAGATTGAACTAGTTATCGAGATACCGACGATCGAATCTCGGGCAAGTAACATACCGATGACAAAGGGAACAACGTATGTTGTTATGCGGTCTGACCGATAAAGATCTTCGTAGAATATGTGGGAACCAATATGAGCATCCAGGTTCCGCTATTGGTTATTGACCGGAGAGGTGTCTCGGTCATGTCTACATAGTTCTCGAACCCGTAGGGTCCGCACGCTTAACGTTACGATGACAGTTATATTATGAGTTTATATGTTTTGATGTACCGAAGGTTGTTCGAAGTCCCGGATGTGATCACGGACATGATGAGGAGTCTCGAAATGGTCGAGACATAAAGATTGATATATTGGAAGCCTATGTTTGGACATCGGAAGTGTTCCGGGTGAAATCGGGATTTTTCCGGAGTACCGGGAGGTTACCGGAACCCCCCGGTAACTTAATGGGCTTATTGGGCCTAGGAGGCCAGGGCAGGGCCGCGCGCCCCTCCCCCCAGTCCGAATAGGACAAGGAGAGGGGGGCGGCGCCCCCCTTCCTTCCTCCCCTCCACGTTTTCCCCTTCCTCTCCTAGTCCAACATGGAAAAGGGGGGAGTCCTACTCCCGGCAGGAGTAGGACTCCTCCTGGCACGCCTCTCCTCCCTTGGCTGGCGGCCTCCCCCTTGCACCTTTATATACGGGGGCAGGGGGGCACCTCTAGACACACAATTGATCAACGATCTTTTAGCCGTGTGCGGTGCCCCCCTCCACCATATTACACCTCGATAATATCGTAGCGGTGCTTAGGCGAAGCCATGCGTCGGTAGAACATCATCATCGTCACCACGCCATCGTGCTGACGAAACTCTCCCTCAACACTCGGCTGGATCGGAGTTCGAGGGACGTCATCGAGCTGAACGTGTGCTGAACTCGGAGGTGCCGTGCGTTCGGTACTTGATCGGTCGGATCGTGAAGACGTACGACTACATCAACCGCGTTGTGTTAACACTTCCGCTTTCGGTCTACGAGGGTACATGGACAACACTCTCTCCTCTCGTTGCTATACATCACCATGATCTTGCGTGTGCGTAGAATTTTTTTGAAATTACTACGTTTCCCAACATTGGACCTGTTCAACGAGTGCAGCAGTGGCACACATATCCCATGTGGCCTTCCACCATTGAAACGCCCCACAAGGACCTCAAGTTGATCAATAAAGTGTAGGAACTTGTGGATGTCGATCCAGTCAACTTCAGTGCCATTAGTAACAACCGAGTTATTACAGAGTAACAAACGAGCAGACTGCTTAACTCTGAAAAAACCTACACGTGCCACCAATTATAAGAAAATATTAGTTAGAAGTAGCATCTTCGTGAGAGATTTGTTGCTACTTCTAAAGTTAAATTGTGATTAGTTAGACAGAATAGGTGGATTAAGAAGTAATCGAGGCAACAAGCAAGAACCAGATACAAAACTAACATGGATGAACAATTGGAACGACGTCGGGGTGGAAGATCGCAGTGAAGATGAGACCAGGTTCTGCTATTTCCATCAACATTCGTGCGCCAACTTTCAGTCCGTAACACTTGAGAAAGTTTATCCAAGTTCGGCCATAAAAAGCAGCGATCTTCTTGGTTCATGAACCCAACTCGGAACTTATATCCATGGCTTGTCTTCACTGTGACCATTAAACTAGTGTATTCAGTTATGGCAAGGCCGAGCATCTTGAGTACATGTGTTCTGGCAGAGCAAATAATACACTGCAGGAAAAATAATATGAGAACACAGCATGTTCAAAAAAACCCCACCCTCCCGGATAGTAAAGAGGATTCTAGGAACATACTGTGTGCATTTCAAAATGCTGTGTTAGGATGAGAAGGAACAAGGGTGGCGTCTCGCCGAGGGCGCAGAAACCTGTAGGGTCCTCGCACTTTGGGCACTGCAAATGAAACACACTAGATTCAGTAGGAAGAAAAAGGCATCAACGGCGGCGGCTGCCATCCTAGGATTACCTGCGACCAAGGGACTTGGATTTATCGGGGATGGCTGAAGAATTCGTACCTGGTTCTCCATGAGAAAACCTTATGCAATCGCCGAGAGGGGGTTTTCTCTGAACAAGCAAATGAGGGAGAAGGGGATTCAGGCCCAGTGAAATATTGCCGCTTCGTCCGTCTAGCTTATTGCTAAAGCTGGAAAGGGGGGGTTGTGATTTGACGGCTCATTGGGCATTACTACGGCGCTACGACCGGGGTGTGTCTACCATGAAGTTGTGCACTCTAATTTGTGCATATGGCACGTGGACCCCGTTGCCGGTTGCCCCACATATCAGCGAAAGGAAGTAGAAAGACAGGAGTAACTAGTTACACATAAATATATTTTTTGACAGAGAGATACTCCCTCTGTAAAGAAATATACAAATCTTTTATATCACAGGCTCACCTTGCCGAGAAATATACTCCCTCTGCAACGCACGGGCATTATGGGGGTTCAGCTTTTTTTATGGGGGTTTAGCTGAGAATATAATACTCAGATAGGCTCACGGTTCTGGACTTTGGGCCGCTGGCCGACCCTGCATGTTTGGGGGGCCATGTGTTCTACCTCAGCGCTTTTCATATTGCAAGCGATCGGTACGGCGCTGGTTTTAGATGTTGTCGCAAGGCGAATACACAAAATTGAATAAAGCACGTCAGCTGTTGGAATGAAATCGAACGACAGTTCCTAACCAGCAATCAGAGTTGCAATTCTATCAACGATATACCATGTGATAAATAATACTGTCGTACTACTTATACACACAGGACACTTGTTTCACCATGCCAGATTATTACATCAAAATCTCTCGGAGGATAGATCAGTTCGGCAGTTGCGTGCTGCTACTGAAGAATTTCAAAGTTGATTTGGACCAGCTCTCCTTGCCAAGAAAGTTCGATTTTGACATCATCCCCTACCGCAAGATATGATTTAGATTTGAACCTTGAACATCCTTTAGCATCAATCATCATGCGACCATCCTTTGTACTTACGGTATATTGAGCAGGTTCATTCACACCAAGGCTGCGCATGGTAAGAGAAACTTGGCCGCGGTCGCCCGGATTGTTGAACGACTCCCTCGTTGCTCTAGGAATTCTCTGTTTGCAAACAAGAAGACATACCCAAACAGTTAGGTCAACACAGTGAATCATGTGAAACAACATGGAAAGAAAAAAGAACGAAGCACTTGGGCGGCCAATGCTTACCAAGAAGGTGCACATGTCGGTTTTTGTAAGGACTTTGGTATATGAAGTGCGAACTGCAGCCCAGTCTGTTGCCGGTGCAACTGCACGGGCCGGAGCAGATGCAAGTGCATGTGTTGGTGCAGGTGCCGAAGCCGCTGCTGCTGCCGGAGATGGTGCTCCTTGTAGAGCTGGTGCTGGTGTCGATGCCCGATCCTCTGGTAGATCAGACTGATCCGCTGACGCGGTCGGTGCCCAATCCTCAGATGGATCAGACTGAGCTGCTGCCGCTGTCAGTGCTAGAGCAACTGCCAGTGCTCGATCTGTGCGAGACAGCGGCGATCATGTCTGGTCTGCTATGATCAGCTTTCTAACTTGACTAGGATCCGTGACCGTGATCCAGTTTTTTCTTCATTTCTTTTAAACGCGAGAAGGACTAATTGTGGCGTTTTTGTTAAACCAAACTGCAGTTCATCATAGGGATTCATCTTGTACTCAGACAACAGACTGATCCAATTTTTTCCAGTAATATAAGTGATGGACAGTGCCTTCGTTACTGACACGACATAAGAAGTGAAACCTGCAAAAATAGCCATCATAGAGCAAACCAAACGGTTTATTCTGTGATGAATGTCACATGGCAAAACCTGCATCGTAAAATTGCAGGAAAAGAAAGAAAACATGACATTAAATCAGTAAGATTTAGACAGTAAATCAATAATTAGACAGTAATCAATATTTACTTGATGTGACATGAGTGAATCCTTACCAGGAAATCACTATATTGAAGTACTAAACAGAAGATTGATCATTCAACTACGCGTGGCATGCAGGGGCCCCGCCTACTCCCACAAGCAGGACAGTCCAAAGGTCGTGACAAATCGTATGGACCGAACATCCATGGGACTGGAAATCCTGGTGGGTGCGATAAACCCTGCAATGCATACAGATATTGGAGTGTAACCATAATTGATAAACCGTCCTCACAAAAATATGATCTGGATACTTCAAAATATACAGACTGAATTGAGTGGACAGACATTAACATAGACCGTTCACACACCAAAAGCGGCAGTACTAATAAACAATACAGGGTTCACAAACACAAATCAAGTACTGAACAATAGTACTTACTACAGACAAGCAAAGTTGCACTAACTAAACTCTGCAGACTATTTCTTGCCACCGACCTACGTGATGAACCCCGCATAACTGACTAGGCCATGGACTTCGTGTGAGATGTCTACATGCACCATCACCATCTTGTCAACCTTGGAGAACCTAACAGAGTGGTCTTTCCACTCATAAACATGATGATGAAGACAGGCCGCATCAGATTTGTTGGGAACCTTTACAGGAACCACACCCTTCGTAATCGAAGGCACAACCAGGAAATTGTTGTGGTCAAGTACAGCCTCGAGAACACGCCTGACAACAATGCTACAAGGAAAACACTAGTTCAGGACACGTGGCGACAAGGACACAACAGCTGGATAGTTCAGCAGTAGAACTCATCATCAGGTCTTCCAGTTCACACGGCATGACTTTGAGAACTTCATCTCCACCGCGGACCTGGTTCTAATTCAAACAGAAACCATATTTTATTACTACCTCCGTTCAGAAATATAAGATGATTTTCGATATTATACTCCATATATGACTACATATACGCACAGAAATGAGTGAACAAAGACACTAGAACATGTCTTCAAAGGCATGAGAGCAGAGGGATTACATGCAATATCCATAACACAAGTTACTGAGGCAAATATACCCTCTTAAAAGGTAGCATTGATGTTCATAAAGTACTCCCTCCGTCCCAAAATTCTTGTCTTAGATTTGTCTAGATACGGATGTATCAAGTCACATTTTAGTATTAGATACATCCGTATCTAGACAAATCTAAGACAAGAAATTTGGGACAGAGGGAGTAGTTGAAAGTAATCTATAAGAAATCAGTGTCAACCTCTCGCATGTTTTGGTCAAAAGAGGAATTTAGAACCGTCATTTGGCACACTAAAATCACATGCAAGATCACCCAGAAAGTTGTACTACCAGTACTAGTACTGCGTGTTAGATGAAAAAACACGATCAAGATCGAGAAAAAGATCGTCAACAAGAGACATTACCTGGACTTGCTTAATGAGGGATCCCGGAGAGGGGGGCTTGGACAGGGCGATGGCTTTGAGCTTGTCTGCGGTAGTCTCGGCGGGGTGCTTGCGCTTCTTCGTACCATGAGCCTCGACGGTTTTGGCCAGAGCCATAGACATCACGTCGGCCGGTGCTCCGGCGTCCATCCAAGAGAGGAAGCTGAGAGAGAAGAGTGAAAGGAGGAACGAGATGAGGGAGAAGCGAAGCGAGTGGGGGTTTTCTTCAAGAGAGGAAGCTGAGAGAGAAGAGTGAAATGATGGTTGCTTCGTCCGTCCAACTTACTGCTGGAAAGGAGGGGGTTTTGTGATTTGACGGCTCATTGGGCATTACTGCGGCGGTTCGATCGGGGTAGTCTACCGTCACTCTACTACGGAGTAATTTAGTGCATGGCTGGTGGACCCAGGTGCTGGCTGTCCCACACGTCGGCGAAAGTGAGTAATTTAGTGCATGGCTGGAGGAGGATCCGCACGGTAGAGCGTGTCCACTGTTTTTCTGAAGAAAAAAATGATTACAACAAGCGTTTCCACTCTTACGACGGAGGAGTGCGAAACACGGCAGCCACTTGAACATACACAGTGCTCCTACTACTAGGCATGTGCAGTGGTTCATACGTCAGTACTACACAATCTTGTTGCTAGTGTAGTAAGATATGAGGATAACAAATGATGTTGTGCGCATGTCAACTACTCCTATATGTAACATAGTACCGCTTTTTCGACTGTCCGGTCGAGAATGAACGGTGAGATCAATGTTAACAGAACTAGGTCCACAGCGCACGGAGAGTACGGTGCTACAGTACTCCACGAAACATGAACCATATGAAGCACGAATAGTGTTAGGCAGGGTGTATGAAGGGTGCACGGGATGGGAGCAAAAGTTCCCTTCTCGACCCACTTTTGGGTGTTTGGCAGAGTGCATGAAGGGTGCATGAGTCCACACTAGTAGGTTGACAAAAATACACGAAGAGGAAACAACTATATTGAGATGAGAATGCAACCAAACACACCCACACGCTTTGTGCTACAGTGACTGATCTGCACCGTCTGAGTTTGATCCAACGGTCATGTTGCGCCGAGACATGGACATGCCCATGCAGAGGGCGCCTAAACACCACCGAAGTCCCTCTGCTTCTCGAGGCGCACGACGTTGGTGATGCAGGGTGCAACCGCCCGCAGAGCCCGCTCCCGGTCGACGGGAGCCAGCTCGTCAAAGACGGCGTCCAATGGCACGAATGGATTCCGGTGACGGAGCCCTGAAAGGATTCGCCCGGCAACGGCGACGGCAGCCCGCAACCCCTCCTTGTCCAGCTCAGCCCCCACCATCGCGCGGAGACGGCTCAGCTCCTCGGAGATATAGGTGAAGAAGGAGACCAGGTCAGGAAGCCGCAGCTCATTGAAGTCGACCGGGTGGTCGAACGGGTTTAGCCCGACGGCCAGCATCGTCGTGCTGGCACGACGGTAGGCATCGCGCAGCCACAACACGTGCGTGGCAAGGCTGAGGCGATCCTGGACCTCGTCACGACCGGCCCGCTCGCGCTCTAGCCCGCTCCCCTGACGGCCTATCGTATCTCCTACTTTCTGCAGCAACGCCGCCGACGCCTTGAGCATCTTTAAGGTGAACGCCTGCCGCTTTTGAACTCCGTGAACTCCCGCACATAACGGAGGAGCATGGCACTCCTCTCCTCCTTGAGCTCACGGAGCTCCACGTCCTTGGCCCTGAGCTCCGCATCCTTGACATGGAGCTCCTGTGTTAGGCGCCTCACCTCGGACTCCGTGATCTGCTGCGCCGCCATGGCACTAGGTAGAAGCAATGGGGAGAGGAAGCAAAGGGGGCGAGACGGCTGAAAGGCAATGCAATCTACGAGAAGGCGGAGGGAGCGGGGAATCTTTTGGTTTTCACCACGGTAAAACACCAGTCGACGACTTCTCACATCAGGGAGAAGTGGGTTTTTACAGGCGGAGTCATCGTGACTAATTGCTGCCGCGCCTGCTCCCATCAATCAAAAAATTAAAAATCCTGCCGCGCCTGCTCCCGTCAATCAAAAAATTAAAAATCCTGCCGCACCCAAACACCAGAGCAACGTCGCAGTGGATATTTAAATTTACCTGCCAGCAAGTAGATAAAAAAAGGGGTGAAAAAACAAATGTGATGGCGGCCTAGCTAATCGGTCGAACTAGCCCAACTAGCCAACCACTGTGCTTCACTGATGTACTCGGCGGGAAAGGTGGTCTTTCGTGATTTGACGACTCATTTACTTGCTTCAGTGCTACGACCGAGGAGGACCCAAAAAACGCGCGGTAGGGCGTCCCACGTCAGGAAGAATATATGCGTGCACCACCCGGGAGGACCCCGAAACCGCGCGGTAGGGTGTGCCACGTCTCGGCACGGAGGAAAAATGTGCGTGTAAAAATATACTGTATCAGACGTAGTACCTATGGTTCGACCTCGGGACCCAGCCAGTCGGTCGAAAACACCCCACTAGCCACACAGCTTCATCATGCAAACGTGGCACGGAGGATAGATGTGGTTAGCTCCGTCTCGACCAGCCACAACGTCTCTTGTTCTAGGCGATTCTTCTATTTTCCAAGCTTTTTTTAGTTGTAATAACACCACGGCAAGCTAGCGCCGCTCTTTGTGTGTGCCCGTGCAAAGGTTAGACGATGGAGAGAAGAGAGATTGAGATCGCAGACCTGGGACCCACCAGTAAGTGAGACAACGGTCATGCACGTGTTGACGAGGCATCCCTCTACTCTACTCAACGCAAGTACTGTATAAATCAAGTTATGGGACAAAGCCAACAACCGTTCGTTTTTTCAGGCTATCGACTTACGCTTTGTAGTCCAGGTTGCCAGTTCGAATCTCGTCTTTCAGATTTGTTAGTTTTAGGTCCAAATTTGATTAATGACAAGTGGGACCCCCGTGTGTTGTTCCGATATTTCAGTGTAGGATGGTTTTTTTTTGAACAAACACTTTGCGCGGTTAGACAAGTAACGGCACGAGTTACACGTATTTTGCAAGTTTACGAACAAAAATGACAGCGACATAGAATATCACATCCACCCCGCAGCTTAGATACTATGGTGATACGAGTTTTTACACCGTTGGAAGTGAGATCCAATGGCTTGGGAGTAGTCTTTGTAATTATGCGCAATTTCCAAACTCTCCAAAGGTTTTTTTGCAAATAAAACATTTAGGCCTCGTGTGTGCCACTGCATCTTCGATCCAACGGCTCCCCGGTGCTCATATTAGGTGCTCCCCGTAGCTTAATTACCCGCTACGGTGATATGAGCATCTAGGTCGTATGATCAGTGATCAGATGGCACATGCGTAGTACTTGTACTTTCTGCGCATTTCCCAAACTCTATCAGTCGTATATTGCAAAAACATTCAAACCTCCTACTGTGGGCCGTTAGATCTCAGTGAACTCGTATCACCATAGAATCTACGGTGCGGGAGCACCTCATACTCTCCCGTGCGAGAAAACATAAGGTGCTATCGCAGCTTGGATGCTACGGTGATACGAGCTTGGAGGTCGTTTGATCTGAGATCCAATGGCATCTGAGCAGTCTTTGTGCTTGTAAGCAGTGGCCGAACTCTTTTGGGGCTTTTCTGCAAAAAACCATTCGAACCACCGAGGAGGTGTTGGGTCACAAATCCAACGCCTCCGAAGAGCTTGTATCACCAAAGCATCTAAGGTGTGGTAGCACATGATATTCTTACATACAGGAGAATATGATGTCCTCCTTCATCTTAGATGCTACGGTGATACGAGCTTCGAGGTCGTTGGATATGGGATCAAAGGGCATCTAAGTAGTTTTTGTACAAATTGTGTGCAATTCTCAAACTCATCAAGGTTTCCTGCAAAAATATTAAGACACATCATGTGAGCTGCTATATCTCAGATCTACAAGCTCCAAGCAACTCGTATCGGCATATAGCATCTAAGGTATGGGGGCACATGATATTCTCCCGGGGAGGAGGGGTGGGGGGTGCACAACCAATCGGTGGTTGGGAGGGTGGGGACAAATATAATCTAAACAACCCTAAACAGAGCTCCACAATTTTATCTAAGGTCGAGGGGTTGACCCCCGACAATCATAGCTCCGCCTAAACACAACATTTGCATGTACTGTAGTACTAGACTTAATATTCATGTTTCAGTTTCATGTTCATTTTAAATATTGAACTGAGGACCATGGATGTCTTACATTTTACTCCCTTCGTTCCTAAATATTAGTCTTTTTAGAGGCTTCAAATGGACTGGCACATACGGATGTATATAGACATATTTTAGAGTCTAGATTCACTCATTTTGCTCCGTATGTAGTCACTTGTTGAACTCTCTAAAAGACTAATATTTAGGAATAGAAGGAGTATTTTTGAATTCGTGTCATACATGCATGGTTTGGAAAAATAGATGCACTATACTTATTGGATTGTTGTTGTGTTCGTGCGTGTGTGTCTCTATGTGTGTGTGTGTGGTCATATGCTTGATACATACAAAGTTTTCTCACCTCCATATTGTTCATCTTTTAAATTTGAATTTGCATTGGAAAACTTACTAGGGATACCATGAAATGTGAAATCCACGTTGAGATCACTATATCACAAACTCACTCTACTTCAACAACTCGTCATAAATCAATTACCACGTTGAGATTAGTATTTGCAAGGAAAATACGGGTATTGTAATACACATAGATTCGTTCGGCAATTTAAAAGGTTCCTTTCGTATTCTCGAATGGTAGGACCCAACGGCGTACCAGCCAGACCTTGGCTCGTGTTGATCCTAAAAAAACCGGGCTCGTGTCCTTCGGTGGCGTGCGTGGTACGCACATTAGGCAACCCCAACCAGTCGAGCCTCAGCGTTTCAAGTCGAAATATCTGGCGGCCAGAATTCCAGCCCTAGGAAATTCCCCTCATGTCCCGGTCCATAATGACTACCGATGAACAACGGAGGGATGCTTTAGTAACTAGACAGCGTTACCTACCGTGCCGAGCACGGTTCAATTCCCTCGGTCGCTGCTCGTCAAGGTCACCCGTCAACTGCATTGCCTAGTACTACTACTACTACACCAGGATGAGCACATAATGAGCCCGTTTGTTCGTGCCTAGTACTTGAGTTAATATATCAGGCAATGCACTGGTACGGAGGGATTATCCTTTTACTCTGCATATATAACTTGTCTGAAGTCTAACTAAGCAAAATCTTTGACCAAATCCTTTCTTAAGAAATACAACAGGACAGATGTACGGCTTGAAAATTTATCCTGGATCTTAAATTTCAGAAAATCCAAAAGTGAGCATAAATTCTTGAAACTAAGCATGGTCACGTGATATGGCACAAATATTACTTCGTAAGTTTTTTCTTCAATTTGAGACAAGCTGCTTATGACAAGTTGCACAAATGAAGAGCCAAGGTATTTTGGAACAAAGACTTGTCACGTTAAGGTGAACGCTTCCACTATTGAAACCGTGGGAGTTTACGTGCCGCCACGAGTCCCTGCTTCTCATCGGCAGGTGCCGTCCGAGCAAGCGTGTGAGTCGACGGGAGGCGTGCGAGCAGACCGCTACGCCGGCTGTCAGGGAGGCATGCGAGCAGACCGCTGTGCAGGCTCACCGGGAGGCAAGCCCTTTGACCAGGCTCCGCCACCCACCGTCGTCCCAACTGCTCCCACTTTTAATGTCGCCGGCGCCGCAGTTTAAAATCAACCCTGCACTACCCGGTATCGCTACAATCCTCTCTCTTCCTCTCCGATTCTCCTGTCGTCTACCTCCAACTAGCCTGACCTAAACGTACGCCATGCCGCATCACGATGGTCTGCCCTTAGTGTTCTAGTTTCCTGAGGAAGACACCCAGCCGGAGTCTCAAGAACATAAGGCGCTTTGGGACAAGCTTGAACTGGCCTTGCGGGAAGACGCCGCGCCTGTCCCCGCTCCCGTTCCGGCTCTCGTCGCCCCGACTGCGCCAGCGCCCATCCCCGTGGCATTGATGGGCTGAGAGCCGCACATTGTCGCCGAGCTTGATCCCACGGGGTTCCACGAGGTCCCCGCCGACTTTCACGCGCCCGTGCACCTGTCAGCGCATGCGCCTGCGCGTGCACTGACGCGCACGCCTGTGCCGATGCCCGTGCACCTGCCAGCGCATGCGCCTGCATGTGCACTGACGTGCGCGCCCGTGCCGGTGCCCGTGCACACGAATGTCTCTGCCGCGCCGTTGACATCGCCTGTCCCCGCGCGGGTGCCAGTGCCCCCCTCAGCGGCATGGATGGCCGTCGTCGACCGCTTCCTTGCACCAACGCCAGTCGCCTCCTCCCGCCAGTTGACTCGCTCCGAAGTCCAGAACATTTTGGCCTTCCTTGAAGCTAGGCCAACGTCCAGGAGTACACCAACAACGGCGCAAGACGCCGCCGTCGCCGTCAGTCAGTGGCCCGACGACACACAGAGCATGGCAGAGGAGCCGCTTCCCACCGCGAGACGCCCCCGCCGCCGCCGCATAATCTAAATTTGCCATGAAAAACGTTCGGATTGCCATGCTTAAAATCTGAACGTTTATCATTTCCGTTTATTTTATATCGATCGTCGTATAATTTAAAATCGGAGTCAGACTGAACGAAATGTATGGTTTGATCGATTGAATGTTCTGCTAGAGCCGTATCAAATTAAATATAAAACGTCATCAAGCCACATGTATTCCTTGTCATCCAACGACCTAGACTGCTTCAATGTCGAGCGCTCAACACGTTTAGCGTGCAGTTAATTTCATGCCAAAATAGTGCTAATCACATGACAACACGCAAATAATATCCTAGTAGTTAATATCCGCATGCACTTATTATACTTCCAAATTAACGTGCATTGCACGTACACACTGACTAGTGCTGCTAGTACGTGAAACTGGTGCCGTGACTTGTGAACGCGTCCAGATATGGTCAATGGCAACATCGCCCGCGAGTTCTTCCTGTTTGCCCGTGCGTCTAAACGCAGAAGGAGAGGAAAGAGAGAGAGCACACATGGAACCCACCAGTAAGTGAAGGCGAATAGTACTAAAAATAATATTACATGTTATCCATTAATTAGGCTGTGGTAATATAAAAACATTATGTGAAGAAAGGGGGTACAACAAACATTGCTATTCTACGTATGTTGCCTATTGACGTGCGACTTGAAGGCCCGGTCGCATGTTCGATCCTCGTCCTTTATTTTTTAATTTGTATATGGGTCCAAATTTGTTTCATGACATGTGGGCCCCTCGGTGTGTAGTTTGTAGCACTTTAATTTGTGGGTCGAAATTTGTTCCATTCCAAGTGGACTATCGGTGTGTAGTTTTGTAGCTTATTTATAATAATTAAAGAGAACAACATAGTTTTTTCAATAATACCATGGTGCGACGTTGAAGGCAAGAAAGGACGTGCGAGAGAGCGATGACCAAGCCAGAGGGAAATCAACTAGGGGAGTTGCGTGGGTTGCAATGGTGTTTGGAGTAGTTGTGGGCCAAATGCTACGAAAATATAATCTAAACCGACTGGAATAAATGCCTACACAAATTAATCCAAGGTTGGAGTGCCCCTCGCAATGTAAATAGCTCCGGCTTTGCGAGGGATGGAGAGGTAGTAGCTTCAACGCGTGGAAGATACGGTGTGAGAAAGTGAGGTCAATCGAGAGACATATAGATAGAGAGACAAAGTGAGTGTGGTCCGACATTCATTGAACAAATATATATGCTCTGGAGAGATATTGTCCGATTGAGCTTTTTGGCAAGGGTGAGGGCTGTAAGATAGAGCTTGAGAGATGATCCAGTCACAGACGTGTAGATATATTTTGTGCGTGGGAAGAAGCAAGGTCAACCGATCACATAGGGTCACCGTGCGATCGAAAGAGTGAGATGGGTTGGAGAGAGTGACCTAGATAGACGATGTGTGTGAGAGAGTATACAATGTGAATAGGTCGAATTGGGCTCAAACATGGTGATATATCGTTTTTGTCCGAGAAAGAGCGAGGTCAATCAAGACATACAGAGAGAGAGAGAGAGAGAGAGATTGAGTGAGCGTGGCCCACCATGAGGTCGAAAGAGTGGCGGCGGCTTGGATGGACTGACCTAGATAGACAATCTGCGTGAGAGAGTATAGAGTGTGTTGATAGAGGCCCGAACAGGGAGATATATCATTTGTGTGTGAAAGAAAATGAGGTTAAACGAGACTCAGATAAAGAGAGCGAGATTGAGCGAGTGTGGCCCGCCGTGCGGAAGAAAGAGTGAGACAGTCTCAAGGGAGTGACCTAGATATACAACGTGCGTGCGTGCGCACGAGAGGTTGGGGGGGGCTAGATAGGCAATGCATGTATTTAGCGCGAGAGGGTGAGAGGGAGAGGGGGGAGAGAGAGAGCTCGGCATGGGGTGCAATGGCGGGTGTGTGAGGTAAATACATTTGGTAACAGAGTGGAAAAAGGGGTTGTGTAGTTGAGAGACTTAGAGATCGAAACATGGAGAGAAAGAATGAACATGTGTTGGAAACCGATAGCTTCCTAAGGTGGTTAGGAGAGGAAGATTTACCGATACAGGAAGT
>NC_057814.1:509078928-509086041 GCF_018294505.1 Triticum aestivum
GGGGCTAAAAACAACATTTGAATGTACATAGTACGAGACTTAATATCGATGTTTCAATTCGGTGTACATTGTAAGATTTGAACCGAGGACCAGGCATACGGGTAATTATTTCGAATTCGTGCCATACTAAGTTTCGAAAAGTTGACATTGACTCAGTTTGTTGTGCTATTTTGTAGGTCATATGTTTGAATCCATCCAAAAGTTTTCTCACTACCATGGTGTTCATCATATACATATGAATTTGTATTAAAAAAGTAGCGTGGATACAGTGAAATGCGAAATCCACGTTAGAATTGGAGATCGCTACGTGACACACACTCTAATTCAAATAACTAACTACGTGACACACACTCTAATTCAAATAACTAATTATGTGACACACACTCTAATCCGCGTTAGCGTGGGTACAATTTCGATTTTTTTCAAATAACTCCTCATTAATTAATTTATAGTACTCCCTCTGTTCACTTTTATAAGAACTTGAAGACATTTCAGACAATGTGCAAAATAGTTCATTTTAAGTTGTCTGAAACGACTTACAAAAGTGAACAGATGGAGTATCTCATTTCGAATGACTAATTATTGCAAGGAAAACACGGGCATGGTAATACATACAGATTCGTTTGCAAATGAAAGAAGATTCGTTTGCATTCTCAAATGTAGGCGCACCAGGCAGACCAGGGTCGTGTCGGGGTGGACGCTGCTTCGGTGCCTTAAAGGAAACTGCCTTTGGGTCACTGACATGTGGGCCAGCCACCTGTTGGGCACACATGTCATGGACACAAAGGCAGGTGCCTTAAGGCACCGAAGCATAGTCCTGTCGGGGTGGCCGCGTGTGTCGGACGAACGCGTAGCGCCCAGCCACCCACCCCCTCCCCCCAAAAAAGGACGACGACAATATAAGTTCGCGCTTCCACGTTTCGGATTGAAATATCTGGCGGCCCCAATTCCAGCCCTGCAAAATCTCTCTTCTCCACCGTCCCCTTCCGCGCCCAGATTGCTCAAATCCCTAATTCGCCGCCAACCCTCGAATTGGCCCTCGTCTCATCTCTTTCCCCACCGTTCCCCACCTATGTGCCGGACGATGACGACGAAGACGACGGTCGCGCTTCACCACCACACCGGAGCTACCTCATCTACGCCCTCGTCCACCGCACCGGGTGGTCCACCGACAACGTCGGCCGCCGCAACCGACGTGCCTCACAGACACCGAGTTCCACCGCATCAGGTGCGCTTCACCGACGCCGTCTCCCAGCTCACCGGGGCTACTTCACCGAGCACATCGTCGCACCTCCGCCCCCCGAGGCCGTTGGGGCTTCACCAACGGTCTCGTCAACCGCATCGTAGCGCTGCGCTGCCACTCAAGATCTGCATCTGTGCGCGGCCAGCCAACGCCAGCGCATCACCCTCAACGGCTCTGAAGTGACCCGCACTCTAGCTAGGCGAGCATGCCCAAACGCCGTCCCGAACTAGGTATCCACACATCACTCCCTTGTGCACTGTTCCGACGATGTTTGGATATCCTTTCACTGCTCTCTTAGCTTACACGCCTATGCAACTCTAACTTTAACTCTTATTTCTTCTGGAGATATCATCTGAAACAAGCAAATCCATTTTTTAGCGAAGCATGACGGCGCTACGGGATCTGGTACACATCCTGCACACCCGTATAACCTTGTAAGTATCTGTCCTCCGGTACAACATCAAGGTCGATTCCTCTTATTTGATCAACCATTCGTCGTGTCAAAAATGCAGAGGGGGATGCAAGGAGCACAAGGCATGCACATCCAAGCAAGTGGTAAGATGGACTTGTACATGGAACATCCCAAGCGCAAGCAGAGCTGCAGTGAGCCTGTACAACGAGCTAGCGTAAGTCCCTGCATTTCATTTAATTCGTACTGGCATTCGTGTATGATTTGTGTGTAGTGGCTGATCCACGAATTCAAGTTACCAGGGGCGAACATTTAACTTAAAAAATACGAAGGCACTTGCACTCCGGAAATCAACATAACTTGAGAAATGTGAAGCTATATGCACTTTGAAAACCAGCTAATGATCCAAAGTAGTTCAGATTATAAACACTAAATGATGCAAGCACCAAAAAACACAAAATGCAAGATGGTGTACAAGGACTACAAACATGGTCTGTACCTGCTTGAATTATTCGTTCTCTAGCTGAAAATATCGAAGTGTAATTGCACATATAACCAGTGCGCAAACTGCATATCAATATATCTATCCTGCACAAGTATGGCAATAGTTTCAAACAACAGATTAGAAAAGTATTTATGCTATGTTGTCATGATACGGGGACTTTCTGGTAGATGGCCTCGACGTTTCCTCAAGCTATGAAAATGCACTATAATTTGCTTGTTATCAATGCCTGCAAATCTCTGTCTCTCTCAACATAGTAGATCATCATTAGACACTAAATCCTTCAATGAGCTTGCAAAATGCTTGCATTAGATCCCTCATTAGACACTATATGTTCATCACCAGGAGCATGTAAAATGTTTGCATCAAATCCTTCATTAGCAGTCTGTTCATTAGACACTTCAGGCTCAAGAACAACATGAGCTTGTATGTTTGCACCGGAAACTTGATTAGATACATCAGATTCAGTCAGTTCAATATTGATTGGGGGAGTTATAAAATAAGTAGAAATTGGTTTCATTTTCTCATAGATTCCCTACATACAAGCAGTTTTACAACACCGTCAGGTTTAACTATTGGCCAGAAATTGAAGAGTTGAATTAGATATAATCAGTGATGTGATGTACCTGCTCGTTGCGCATGCTACTCTTGCAAGCTGCGACTGTCCGTTTGCGCAAGCTCGATGCCATGCCCGTGCTGCCGCCGCTGCCCCCCACGCAGGCTACACCCAGGGTTGGATCTTCATCTTCTTGTCCTTCCGTTCGCTTGAAGCCCGGCGACCTCCCTCCAACGAGGGCACGAGGAAGTGCTGTGTCGGTCTGTCCAGTGGCGGCTAGGTTAGGAGCGAACCAGACTGGAGGCTGGAGCGAATGAATTGGGATTTTTCCTGCTGTCGATCGATATGGGAGGCGCTCGTTTGGGCCGCGAGCCTGCTATAGGGCCTGCCTTGCACTTATGTTATTGGCCCATCCAAATTGAAACATTTTTCTTCATTTTTTACATTGCCTGCTCGTGCGTTGGGACGAACAAAACTAGCGTGGGCCAATCTGGACGACTCAAACTAGGTGCACACTTTCCAGCCACCTGAGGCGGCCGCCCATACCAGCCCCTATGGTGGCGTCGCCCCTTTTTGCGTGTATGATTGGATAGTGAAAAATATTCCAATGGCGCTTTTGATTTACCCATAGAATGGTTGAATTGCTTGTTTCTATGAACTGAGTTCGCCAATAATGTGAAGGATGCCAGTCTTTTCATCCTATTGTAGATTGCTTAGATCTCGATATGCCAAAAGTAATCACATGAAATATACAGTAAAAGCCAGTGTGATGTGTTTGGCTACAACTAGTCTGACTACACGTCCTCATATAACATATCAAGGACGCACCATCTTACCAGATTAACCATTCGACTTACCCATGCAGTGTGGGAAGAAAGAAGTATTGGGACTGCGTATCCAAGCAATTGATGCTATGGACTCCTTCGTACAACCTTGTAAGCGAAAAAGAAGTTGCAGTGTGCCTGTACAAAGAACTAGCGTAAGTTCAGTTACCTGCTTCTCGGAATTTTAGTTAGCCACTTATTGCAAAATTGTTCAATTACGTTGCTTGGCTTAATTTATTTTGCTACTGATTACATAATGGCACAACCTGTTAATCATATTGTAGACTGCGCCTATCTATGTGTTTGATACTTACTGTTAAGAATTATCTGTTTGCCTTAACTTAAATATCTATTTGTTTGTTTAACTGCTTTGCTGCTGCAACAGCGGGTTACAATGATGTTAATAACCACTTTTCAGCATCCAATTGAAACTCTTTAATTCCTTGTTTGTTTAACTGGTTTGCTGTTATAACTCCCAGTTGAGATGTTTTGCTAACTTCAACTTTTCTGAATCCAATCGGAACTTTAATGGCAAAACAGGTTAGCCCAAGATCAAAGAGCGAGGTCCCCATGGACGTTGCATCATCCCACAGCAGTGGCACCGGCCCAATCGTGCATTATGAATTGCCAACTGCTGATGCTCTAGAGGCTAAACTAGTGGTAAAAAGAGATTCCGCTTCTGCACTTAGAGATGAAGTTGACATGTTGAGGAAGCAAACAACACAATCACAAGCAGTACTCAAGACAACCATTAAATATTTGGTGGATTTCAAAACCAAGCAAGCTGAGACTGGCCAGATTTTTAAGGTCCTGAAGGAAAAAAGGAAATTAAATTCCTACTTGGTAAATCATAGGTGAAATGTTCTTTCCATAGTTGAATAACCTTTGTGTTGTCTGTTCATGTAATCAATCAAACCATTTGTTTTAGAGATCATGTAATAATTGTTTTTTTGTTTTTTGGTTTGTAATTTTATTTGAGCACAAGTCTGTATCAATTGATAAGACTCGGAGACAATTCATTTGGATTGCTGTGCCAGACCTACAAATATGCCAATCGGGTTGAATGTGCATTCAGCAATAGTAGTAGTATAGATGGACCATAAGTGACACGCATTGGAAAGGGCCAAGATGCTGGCTAAAAAAAGGATGCTGTTGTAGCCAAAAAAAAGTACAGCGGCCTGGCTTATGTATGTTAGTTGATATTATTGATCCATATACTCTATAAGTGTTTATATGTCTGTTAGTTCTGTACATTCTTGGTTGATTGACTCGGTATTTGAATCTTGATACATCGCTTGTGTACATATCTAAATGGGAGTACACATTATGCTGCGTGTGACATTTGAGTTGGACATGAAGTGTTCCAAATATTCGAATTCACCTTAAACTGGATTCTAGTTTCTGAATTTGAGTATCGGCATTTGTAAACCATATTCATATATGACAGTGGAATACATCTTTGTCGTCCTTTTGAAGATATATAAAAACACATAGAATGATTTATAAAGATTTATATAGGAATACAAAATGGATTCGAATTTAGTTGCCAGGGTAAACGTGGATGCTTATTGTCCCAAAATTCGAAAGAAGCAGCAAAATGTCCACTCCCACATCGGCTGCCCGAAGCCAAGTGTTTGGGAGATGGAAATTACTGTCTACCCATTACACGGACAATCCATCAGCCCGATTTCCACTGCTCTAAATAGGGGTAGGTTAGTAACTTCAATTAGACGTGACACGACCGCCTCTGAGCCCATTCCGACACAGTGGGCGTCAAACATGGGCGGCAAAACTCATTTGATTCAAGCTCGTCCGAAAGACCTCTGTTTCTCCCTCCATTCCCCATTCATACACGGTGGGCGGCAAGACAAACTCGACTCGGCCGAAATCGACGTAGGCAAATATTTTGAATAGGGGCAGGTTTGTAACTTCACTCAGACGGGACACAACCACCCTACCTATCAGCCCCGTTCATACACCGTGGGCGCCAACCATGGGTGCAAACCACCCTCTCCTCGCCCGAAATCGCTCTGGGCAAATATTGGCGAGATGCGAGATTACCGTCCTATCCCCAACCGACGAGACGTCCAAATTTTAAACGGGGGCTAAGTTTGTAACTTTCCCATATTTCAGACAGGCGCGTCCCAAAAACATGGTTCCCCGTACCTCTCCCTCCATTTTCCCATTCATACACCGCCCGCGCTAGAACACCCCATCCCCACATCAGCCTCCGTCCGCCACCCCATCCATCGCCGCCGTCCTCCACCACATCCATCGCCACCGTCCTCCACCATGCCGGAGCGCCTACCAAGACCGCGTCGTCCACTGCTAGAGATGGATGTTTCTCATCCACGGCGACAGACCATTAGCCTTGCATCGCGTCCTCTCGCTTCATCGGCGCCGTCGTCCTCTTTGCCGGGGCCGCTCACATGACCTTCTCTTCCACCGCAACAGGACTTATCCCCCGATGCACCCGTCTACCGTCGCAGATCTGCTTCAACGCCACCGACAGCCATCGCACCCCCGATGCCTACACGGCGCCGCAAGAGAGGTGGTACTTCATATCTCCTCAACCTTTTGATCTCAACCAGAAAATAGATCTTAACTTGGTTACTCTACTTTCTTTTCAGCTCTTAGAATTTAGTTCTTAGTTCGAAGCAAACAATGGATGCTAAATATCATTTCTCCAGTTTGCAGCTTCAAATCTGCCATGGCACAGCCATAATACGGTTTAATTGATCATGCTTAGGGTTTAATTGATCATGTTGGTTCCGTGGTGGTTTCTTTAATAGAAATCGGAGGGGAAACCCTCTTTTTCTAAAAAAATATGCTTAGAGTTCCCCCCTTTTATGATCACTATACGACCAAAATACGTGCTTCGTGTCATAATAACACTGCTCCACCCATCAAGCTAAACAAGTGTAACGCCCCGGATCCGATGCGCCAGGTGTCTGCCAGTTATTTGCCGTCCTTGCCTTGTCTTTTGCTTGCGTGTTGCATTTTGCCATGTCATCATCTGCATTTCATATCATGTCATCATGTGTATCGCATTTGCATACGTGTTCGTCTCATGCACCCGAGCATTTTCCCCGTTGTCCGTTTTGCAATCCGGCACTCCCACCTCCTCCGGCGCCCCCTTTTGCCTCTTTTCATGTGCGAGTGTTGAATGTTCTCGGAATGGACCGAGGCTTTTCAAGTGGCCTTGGTATACCACCGGTCAAGTTTCGTTCCATTTGGAGGTCGTTTGGTACTCCAACGGTTAACCGGGCATTCGCAAAGTCCGCTTGTGTGTTGCAGAGAAACCCCCCTTCTAACAGCCCCAAAACCCCTCTAAGTCTCCGCCATGCTCTCGGTCGTTCGATCACGATCGCGTGGGCGAAAACAGCTCCTCGTTTGGACTCTCCTAGCTCCCTCTACCTATAAATAGGTGCCCTCCCCCGAAAATTCGCGGATGAGTTCCACCCTAACCCTAGCCAAACTCCTCCCCGCCGCCGGACATGTCCGCCTCCGTCGCCGGACACACCGCGCCGCCGCTCCCGCCCAGTGGCGTCGCGCCACATCAGCCCCGCCACCCTCTCT